>NW_026885526.1:0-6852 GCF_032173495.1 Musca vetustissima
TGTTTTCAACAGTTGTCTGATTGGAATATATTAATTAGGTATTTTTACTAAATATGTATAAATTAACCTTTAGTTAATGTTAAACATTGAGCTTTTTATTTAAATTGAACATTGGATATTGGGGTGGAACTGCAAGGGCTATATAAGGCGTTGATTTTCTAAAGAATATTTTTTTCAAGGCTGTATAAGGCGTGGATGTTTAAAATAATATTTTTAGGGGCTATAAGGGCGTGGAAGCGTGCAATTTGAAATAAAATTGATTAAGGGCTATAAGGGTTGTATGAGGCATGGATTTGTAAAATAAATATTTTTTCAAGGTCTATATGAGGCGTGGATTTGTTAAAGAATATTTTTTCAATGGCTTTATGTATCGAGGATTTTGTAAAGCCTATTTTTTCAAGGACTATATGAGGCGTGGATTTTTTAAAGAATATTTTTTCAAGGGCTATATGAGGCGTTGATTTTTTAAAGACGATTTTTCAAGGGCTATATGAGGCGTGGATTTTTTAAAGACTATTTTTTCAAGGACTATATGAGGCGTGGATTTTTTAAAGAATATTTTTTCAAGATCTATATGAGGCGTGGATTTTTTAAAGAATATTTTTTCAAGATCTATATGAGGCGTGGATTTTTTAAAGAATATTTTTTCAAGATCTATATGAGGCGTGGATTTTTTAAAGAATATTTTTTCAAGATCTATATGAGGCGTGGATTTTTTAAAGAATATTTTTTCAAGATCTATATGAGGCGTGGATTTTTTAAAGAATATTTTTTCAAGATCTATATGAGGCGTGGATTTTTTAAAGGCTATATGAGGCGTGGATTTTTTAAAGAATACACTTTCAAGGACTATATGAGGCGTGGATTTTTTAAATAATACACTTTCAAGGACTATATGAGGCGTGGATTTTTTAAAGAATACACTTTCAAGGACTATATGAGGCGTGGATTTTTTAAATAATACACTTTCAAGGACTATAAGAGGCGTGGGGTGGCGTAAGAGATGATAGATACCACACAACGGCTCTGATTGGCGAAGTCCAGGCTTATCTTGGTCCTTCATTCATTTCAAATGTGGACACTGACCTCCCGCG
Organism: Musca vetustissima; assembly: GCF_032173495.1. Lineage (NCBI taxonomy): Eukaryota > Metazoa > Arthropoda > Insecta > Diptera > Muscidae > Musca > Musca vetustissima. The sequence goes on from NW_026885526.1 coordinate 1,095, forward strand.
ATGCCACCTGAGGTAGCTAATAGCGGCTAATAAGTGCCGCAAGTTCACTCATAAGAACTATAACAAAAAATTGGTTGAAGCATCGGGTTAGTTGCCCAGACTCGGAAAACCCCTCCTACTATGAAAAAGCTAAGAAAATGGAAACCAAACCCCCCTAATGTTTACGACCCCCGCAAACGTATAAAGGACCACGATCGGCGAATCTGCACTTGGAATCTGCCAAAGCGAGAACTGCAGATTTTCTCAAGAAGTACAAAGCCGATATTATTGCCTTACAGGAAATGTGGTGAAAAGGGACAGGCGTTAGCAAATCAGAAGACTATGCACTGTATTATAGCTGCCATGAAACTAGACATGTATTTGTCGCGGATTTACAGGAGAATAAAATACCTTGTCTCCAGATTCACTCCAGTAAATGAGCGAATTGCTATAATCCACATAAAAGCGAAGTTTTTCTACATCAGAAGAACAAGAAGAACGTGAAAGTGAGCAAATCGAGAAGTACAGGAGTCAGAATGAAGTCCGGAAATTTTACCAATGAGTAAAACACCAAACCGAAGGTTTTGGTGCAGGCACACCCTCCTGTAGAGATGAAGAAGGAAACCTTGTAACAGATACAGACAGCGTGTTGAGGATCTGGAAGGGGCATTTTGAAAAGCTTCTGGTATCAAATAGTGGCGGTGAAGAAGATACTCCAGAACCAATAAAAGATGACGGTATAGAATGTATGTCACATAGCCAAGATGAGGTCAGAATAGCAATTAATCGGCTGAAGAACAATAAAGCAGCAGGAGCCGATGGGTTACCAGCCGAACTATTCAAGACTGGTGGTCAGATGCTGGTCAGGAGCATGTACCAGCTGATTAGTACAATTTGGCTAGAGGAATGCATGTTTTATCCAGTGTGATGTGTGAACGATTGAAGCCAATGGTCAATGACATTATTGGACCATACCAAAGCGGCTTCAGACCTGGCAAATCCACAATTGACCAGATTTTCACTATGCGCCAAATCCTGGAAAAGACCCATGAAAAACACCTCGTCACATACCACCTTTCGTCGACAAAAAAAAAAAAACCGCATTCGACAGCCCTATAATTTCAGAGGTGTTTAAAGCCATGTCTACATTCGGCGTACCTGCAAATGAATACGGCTATGCAGGATAACTTTAAGTGACACAAGGTCAGCAATTAAAGTCCTAAAGAACCTCTCGGAGCCTTTCAATACCGAACGAGGATTCAGACAAGGTGACAGTTTGTCGTGTGATCTTTTTAACATCCTGCTGGAAAAGGTCTTACGAGACGAAAAAGTTGAACAGAAATGGCAATCTGTACACCAAACAACACATGTTACTCGCCTACGCCGATGACATCGATATAATTGGTCGAACATTGCGAGCGGTAACAGCCACCTTTGAACAAATTGAGAAGTAGTGTGCCAAAATGGGTCTAGCAGTAAACGGCGGGAAGATCAACGCGCAAGACGTCCAGTAGATTCGGACCAACTGTGGTACTTGAGAACTACAACTTCGAAGTAGTTATAGATTTTATATACCTTGGTACCGCCATTAATGAAACGAATAACATAACGTTTTAAAATACGGAAAAGGATTTTGATGGCCAACAGATGCTACCAGATGCCAGACCAAACTCACACCTTACAAGACGCTGATACTACCCGTGCTGTAATATGGATCTGAAGCCTGGGTACTTCCACAAGCAGATGAAGCAGCTCTTGGTGTGTTTGAAAGAAAAATTCTCCGAAAGAATTCAAGAATCAAGAATCAGTAGATTTAAATAATCCTTATGATACAAGGCCTTATACAAAGCAATGATTTTCAAAAAATATTTTTTCAAGTCCTTAAGACAAGTAGAGTATTTTTTTATAGAATTTTGTTCATGGCCTCATGCAAGGCTATGGTTTTTTATTGATTTCTTTACAAAGATTTAAATTGGTGTCGACGTATCACTCTCCTCCTTTTAGCCTTTTAAAATGTGATTCTTAAAAATACAGCTCTGTTAAAACTCTGGTATACCGACTATACCCTATATTATAATTTTGTTTTATTAATTAAAAATCTCTGCATGCCTTTCAGTAAAATATATTCAATAAAACCACCCTATTTACATTGTATATATACCATTTTTTATTATCGTAATGTAATTAATTATCCTAACAATAAATTTAGTACAGTTAATCGTAAATATGTTTATCCTTTTTGTTTTTTTTGTTTTTTTTTTTTTTTCATTTAAACCAATTAGTTTTTTTATGAAGCTCATTAGCAAAAAGGTCAACTAAGGCTTACCAAATGTAATTATTTATATTGAATTGACTGCATCGGAAAAACCGCAATATTTAAAATAAGCAAACAAAATGAAATATAACAGAAAAAGTGCACATTTAAATAGAATATTAAAAAAAGAATACAAAAAAACTTTAATAAATTTAAGCGATTAGTTCAAATCATATTAAGTTATTATTTCAATATCTCTGGATAAATATATAAACTATAATATATATATATATATTGTATTCTTATATATATATATATTTTTTTTTTGAGGTATATTTTTTTGGTATATCTACATTCCATATTATTCATATGAAAATAAAAATACTCGAAAAATTATTCAAATCTTTTACTAACATAAAATAAGATAATAAAAAATTCAAATAATATTTTCATCTTCATATTATTTTCTTCATGATATATACACAAATCTAATAAAAATATTCTAAACTGCATTATATTTTGTGTACATATTTTTTGATCCATTGTTTGTTACATGGACTTGTAGATGTTTTTTTTTTTTTGTTTTCCATTGTTTGTCATGTATGTATGTGTGCGAGTTTCTTGCATTATATGATTATGACTTATTTTTATTATATTCTTTCTTAAATCTCAAATTTTTATTTGCAACAATAGTAGCTAATTTCGCCTAAGCCCCATAAAATCCATTCCTTCAGTATTAGTCTCTAGATAAATGTTTGCGGTTAATACCCACAAAGAATGGAATAGAATAGAATGTGAATACTTTTGTGGGTATTTGGCAAAGCAAAACTATTTCATATTTTCATTGTATTTTATTGTTATTTGCGTATAGTGGTAGTAGTAAATTTGATTAAACCCATAATGTTCCGAATGAATCCCTTAAGAAAGTGCTGTTCTAGCAGTGGCAAATTTGCCTATATGCCCATAAAGGGATATTGTCTTAATTAGGAAAGGGATAATGCGGAAAGCTGTAAAATGTTAAGCTATCAGTCATACAGTGAATGAACAATAACTATAACTTTTTACTACTGTAGGAATTAACCATTGAATTATCGTGGAGATGTACCGAAATTCATGAGAGTGTATTCTTTAGGCGAAATTAAGTTTATTATAGAATTTTGTTTAGGGTCTTCCAGTATGAAAAAGTATTCTCTAAAAAATTTTAAAAATTCACGCTTTAGTAGCCTATAAAAAAATGCTTGAAAAAAATCCAGGTCCTCGAAAAACTATTTTTTAAAACATTTTTATTTATAAACCAGTGAGCGGAACAGTATAGTCGGACGGGGCCGACCATACGATACCCTACACAACTACGACGGAGTTCTATCTTTCTAAGGAAGCCTGGGAAATATTTCGTGACATTTTCACCCTCTTGCCCGATTAGAGGTCAATAGTACATCTTCCATACACTGACATATTTTCCGAATATTACTAATATTCAGTACAACCCTTCTTATTACTTGTCCCCATTGACTTCACCGTGGTTTGTATGGTGACGATCGGCTTATAACTGTGGAAAAAATTAAGTTTTCGTTCCACTTCATCCCAAAATTATTATCTGATCATCACTAAAAATTATAACCGATGTTCTTGACCATGGTAAATTTCAACTCGATCAGCGTTATATTTCCGCACTCTAGTGTGGTAATGGGTTACTAAATAATATCTGAATACGTAAGCACATGTAAATATTTAAGTGTAACTCCAACATCCGAGAACATACGCTAATATAATTGGTATAAATTTTAAGGATAACCACTCCTCTTGGATATACTATCAACTTCTCGGGTCTATGTCCTTCAGAAGTAAACATATACGCCATAGAATCCAACTGTTGTAATTTTCAACACAAAAGTCAGGGTCCATTTGACCCACTAAATATTGACCGATCTTTATCAAAACAAGCATGCCTATTCTTTGGCCCGATCCCCTTCCTCATGTAAAAATTCGCGAGATTTGGACCATAATTGCGGCCTCTGGAGCGACCAGAAAAACCGACAAAAATTTAGTATTTGGTACATTTCATCCCCTAAATATTAACCGATCTTTACCAGAAACAATAGGAGTCTTCATTAGCCAGAACCCATCCTACATGCAAGATTGGTCCATAACTGTGGTCTCTATCGTGTTTGCAAATTATAATGGACAGACGGACGGACGGACAAACATGTGTTGATTAACTCAGCTAGTCGAGATATGACGATCGGTATACTTAAAGGGTCTAGGACCAATATTTCGCGGCGTTACAAACGCCGCGGGGCTGCACAAAGCTATAATACCCTGACAATATAGTTGTGTAGGGTATACATTTATACATTTTTTTTTAAAAATCCACCATATGATAGCTCTAGAAAATTTTTCTTTAAGAAATCCATGCCTCTTAGGGTGCTTGAATAATATTCTTTAAAAATTCCTCTCCAATGATTGTGTCTGAAAAAATATTATTTTAGAAATCAGGGCTATATGAGGCGTATATTTTTTCAAGGGCTATATGTTGTGTGGATCTTTTAAAGTAATTCTATAGATTTTTTTAAGGTTTCAGACAAGGCGTGGATATTTTAAAAAACATATTCTGAAGACATTCTAATGCCTTAGTAAAGTTGAGGATTATTGTCATAGGGCTCTCGATGAACTACTCTTTATAACAATTGTCTTTAAAAAATACACAATTTAGTGGCCCTAGAAACAAATTTTAAAAATCAATCATAGGTTAGCCCTAGAAAATGTTTCTATAAAAAATCCTTAAAAAATGCCTCATAAAGTCCTCGATAATATTCTTTTAAAAAATCCTCGCTTCATAGGGTTCTTGAAAAAATATTCTTTAAGACATCCACCCCTTTGATGGGATTGAAAATATATTATTTTAAAAAGTTACGCCATTGATGGGGTTGAAAAAAATATTCTTTAAAAAATCCACGCCTCACAGGATCCAGGATCCATGTCTTGTTTGGTCTTTGAGAAATCTACGCCTTGTATGGTCTTTGAAAAATCTACGCCTTTTATGGTCTTTGAAAAATCTACGTCTTGTATGGTCTTTGAGAAATCTACGCCTTGTATGGTCTCTGAAAAATCTACGCCTTTTATGGTCTTTGAAAAATCTACGTCTTGTATGGTATTTGAAAAATCTACGCCTTTTATGGTCTTTGAAAAATCTACGTCTTGTATGGTCTTTGAAAAATCTACGCCTTGTATGGTCTTTGAAAAATTTACGCCTTGTATGGTCTTTGAAAAATCTACGCCTTGTATGGTCTTTGAAAAATCTACGTCTTGTATGGTCTTTGAAAAATCTACGCCTTGTATGGTCTTTGAAAAAATAGTCTTTAAAAAATCTACGCCTTGTATGGTCATTAAAAAACCTACGGCTTGTATGGTCTTTGAAAAAAAAAAATCTTTAAAAAATCCACGCCTCATAGTGTCCTTTGAAAAAAAAAAAAATAGGGTCTGATGGGATTAAAGAAATATTATTTAAAAAACCTACTCATCCAT
>NW_026885527.1:0-6865 GCF_032173495.1 Musca vetustissima
GCATCCAACACACATTAATTTGTGAGTAATGGATTCTCCACCAAAATGTGCCTATCTGGCAAACTAGAAAATCAGGACGACATATCTAATCTAAATATATTCCATACCAAACAGCTCCAATCCAATTCGAGAGATGTGTTGATTCTAACTTTTCGTCCCAGCGTGTAACCGAATGAACCGACCTTATTTAAAAACGTTCCACGTGTTACGAATAAGAATATACATAAATGACGAGTCATGTGTTGTTTACGAACGAAGGTGGGACATAACAATAAATTCTCTTCTCAGACGGCATATAAAATCTCTCTGGCCTTTTATTTATTAAGAGGCGAAGAATTTCAGCTCGATTCTTATAACTCTCAGATCTTCAGCCTTTATATAAAATCTCTCCAGGACTTCAGCTCTTTTATAAACACTTCCAGTCATTCATCGCGTCTGTAAAGAGTACAAGGAGTTCCACTCCCCATTTAAAAACTCTCAGACCTTCAGCTTTCCTATAAAATCTTCACGGCTTTCTGTTCGTCTAGAAAAATTCCTAGGTCTTTATTTTAGCTATAAAAATTTCTGTTTTTACGTCTCCTGTTCTTAGACCTTCGGTTGTTAACAAAGACTCCCAGGCCCACAGTTTATCCATAAGGACTATCACTCGTTCATATAGGTTCCCAAACCTTCAGCTCGTCTCGAAAAATTCTCAGACCATGTTTATAAAATCTCCTTCAGGCCTTCTGCTAAATAATAGCAGCTCTTCATGTAGTCAACAAAGACTCCCAAGACTACAACTCTATTAAGATTCACAGGTCGTCTATAAAAAACCCCATAACTTTAATTTTCTCTATGAATTTTCCTGCTTTATTTTCTGTATGAAATAGTTCCTGATTTAGGAAGTTTGTTAATAGATTCCAAGCTTCAAATCGACTATAAAGGATTCCCAGCTCTTAAATTTTCTATGCAGACTCCCTGCTCGTCTATGAAAGTGTCCCTTCGCTCCTTGAAAGTTCGTCTATGATAGACTCCCTTCAGCTCGTCTATGATAGACTCCCTTCAGCTCGTCTATGATAGACTCCCTTCAGCTCGTCTATGATAGACTCCTATGATAGACTCCCTTCAGCTCGTCTATGATAGACTCCCTTCAGCTCGTCTATGATAGACTCCCTTCAGCTCGTCTATGATAGACTCCCTTCAGCTCGTCTATGATAGACTCCCTTCAGCTCGTCTCTGATAGACTCCCTTCAGCTCGTCTATGATAGACTCCCTTCAGCTCGTCTATGATAGACTCCCTTCAGCTCGTCTATGATAGACTCCCTTCAGCTCGTCTATGATAGACTCCCTTCAGCTCGTCTATGATAGACTCCCTTCAGCTCGTCTATGATAGACTCCCTTCAGCTCGTCTATGATAGACTCCCTTCAGCTCGTCTATGATAGACTCCCTTCAGCTCGTCTATGATAGACTCCCTTCAGCTCGTCTATGATAGACTCCCTTCAGCTCGTCTATGATAGACTCCCCCTCAGACTCCCTTCAGCTCGTCTATGATAGACTCCCTTCAGCTCGTCTATGATAGACTCCCTTCAGCTCGTCTATGATAGACTCCCTTCAGCTCGTCGATGATAGACTCCCTTCAGCTCGTCTATGATAGACTCCCTTCAGCTCGTCTATGATAGACTCCCTTCAGCTCGTCTGTGATAGACTCCCTTCAGCTCGTCTATGATAGACTCCCTTCAGCTCGTCTATGATAGACTCTCTTCAGCTCGTCTATGAGCTGGTCTATGATAGACTCCCTTCAGCTCGTCTATGATAGACTCCCTTCAGCTCGTCTAATAGACTCCCTTCAGCTCGACTCCCTTCATGATAGACTCCCTTCAGCCTCGTCTATGATAGACTCCCTTCAGCCTCGTCTGTGATACACTCCCTTCATCCTCGTCTATGATAGACTCCCTTCAGCCTAGTCTATAATAGACTCCCTTCAGCTCGTCTATGATAGACTCCCTTCAGCTCGTCTATGATAGACTCCCTTCAGCTCGTCTATGATAGACTCCCTTCAGCTCGTCTATGATAGACTCCCTTCTTTGATAGACTCCCTTCAGCCTCGTCTATGATAGACTCCCTTCAGCCCCGTAGATGATAGACTCCCTTTCCCTTAGACTCCCTTCAGCTCGTCTATGATAGACTCCCTTCAGCTCGTATATGATAGACTCCCTTCAGCTCGTCTATGATAGACTCCCTTCAGCTCGTCTATGATAGACTCCCTTCAGCTCGTCTATGATAGACTCCCTTCAGCTCGTCTATGATAGACTCCCTTCAGCTCGTCTATGATAGACTCCCTTCAGCTCGTCTATGATAGACTCCCTTCAGATCGTCTATGATGGACTCCCTTCAGCTCGTCTATGATAGACTCCCTTCAGCTCGTCTATGATAGACTCCCTTCTGCTCGTCTATGAAAGACTCCCTTCAGCTCGTCTATGAAAGACTCCCTTCAGCTCGTCTATGAAAGACTCCCTTCAGCTCGTCTCTGAAAGACTCCCTTCAGCTCGTCTATGATAGACTCCCTTCAGCTCGTCTCTGAAAGACTCCCTTCAGCTCGTCTATGAAAGACTCCCTTCAGCTTGTCTATGAAAGACTCCCTTCAGCTCGTCTATGAAAGACTCCCTTCAGCTCGTCTCTGAAAGACTCCCTTCAGCTCGTCTCTGAAAGACTCCCTTCAGCTCGTCTCTGAAAGACTCCCTTCAGCTCGTCTCTGAAAGACTCCCTTCAGCTCGTCTCTGAAAGACTCCCTTCAGCTCGTCTCTGAAAGACTCCCTTCAGCTCGTCTCTGAAAGACTCCCTTCAGCTCGTCTCTAAAAGACTCCCTTCAGCTCGTCTCTGAAAGACTCCCTTCAGCTCGTCTATGAAAGACTACCTTCAGCTCGTCTATGAAAGACTCCCTTCAGCTCGTCTATGAAAGACTCCCTTCAGCTCGTCTATGAAAGACACCCTTCAGCTCGTCTATGAAAGACTTCCTTTACCTCGTCTGTAAGAATTGCCTTCAGCTCGACTGTCGTCATTCTATGGATACGTTTGTGTGTATGTATGTGTGTATTTACACAGCAAAATGAACATTGGTTATATATGCAGATCACGGTTTCATTTTACATGCTCGTCTATGAAAGACTCCCTTCAGCTTGTCTATGAAAGACTCCCTTCAGCTCGTCTATGAAAGACTCCCTTCAGCTCGTCTCTGAAAGACTCCCTTCAGCTCGTCTCTGAAAGACTCCCTTCAGCTCGTCTCTGAAAGACTCCCTTCAGCTCGTCTCTGAAAGACTCCCTTCAGCTCGTCTCTGAAAGACTCCCTTCAGCTCGTCTCTGAAAGACTCCCTTCAGCTCGTCTCTGAAAGACTCCCTTCAGCTCGTCTCTGAAAGACTCCCTTCAGCTCGTCTCTAAAAGACTCCCTTCAGCTCGTCTCTGAAAGACTCCCTTCAGCTCGTCTATGAAAGACTCCCTTCAGCTCGTCTATGAAAGACTCCCTTCAGCTCGTCTATGAAAGACTCCCTTCAGCTCGTCTATGAAAGACACCCTTCAGCTCGTCTATGAAAGACTTCCTTTACCTCGTCTGTAAGAATTGCCTTCAGCTCGACTGTCGTCATTCTATGGATACGTTTGTGTGTATGTATGTGTGTATTTACACAGCAAAATGAACATTGGTTATATATGCAGATCACGGTTTCATTTTACATGCCCACAAAAACAAAACAGAAATAAATAAATAAACACAAATAAAAAGGGAAAGCGAAACAAAACATAGCGAACAAGCGTGCCTGCGAATGAACGTACGAAAACATGTCGATGACGCCTGTTACATGTTTGTTACATCCTGACGCCTTTTGGGTTATGCAATGAATTTTCCACGCATTATTGTATAGTGGGTGAGCGTGTGTGGTATTCGCGCTGTGAATTGAGAAAAATATACAATACAATGTATGCACGAACTATTTAAGAATATTTGTTGAAGATTATGGTGGTGATGGTGCGGGGGTTATAGTATTTGATTGTTGCGTTATTTTTATTGTGAATATTTTATGTGATTTTTCGCTTTTTATGTATGGGTGTTAAATACGTGTGGCTATAGATTGGTAACACGAAATCATATTATCAAAGTATGTACATAAGGGTGATGCCGATTTCCAATAAGTATATAAAATAATTAATAAATAACATAACAATGGTGGATAGGAGCATGGTTCCAAAATGTTTCCAGTGAAAGAGTTATGGATTCGGTGCTTGTGAGACACATTGCAACACCTTGTTGGAAGTAAACGTTGTCATGATAAACACTATTCAACTCCGACCGTAAAAATCATTCATCGGCTTGTCCATGTGTACTCTAATGGGAGTACACATGTCTAAAAGTCTAAAAATACATAATTTAGTGCGTCTGTATGGACTCTCCTGACGTCGCCTGTACGAATTTGTTTGAGGTTACGTATAAAGTCTCCCTTTAGTCTATGTCTATGAAAGACTTTTGATCTTCTAGGGAAAGTATATGCCTTATAAAGATCCAGAAAAACTATCCCTATAACCAATATTTCTTTATAGCTGTGGCGTATACATACTGTTGTTATTCATAAGCCACAGTAGCCATAAACAATTCTTTAAAAATGCATTTTTTTGGGCTTGGAAAAAATACTTAAAAATGTGGTTTGCCTAACAACAAATGTCCACTAAAAGTCACAACCTACTCCTCGTCTACGAAAAAAAGTATAGGACTTGTCTTTAAACTTTAGCTCATCTATAAAGACTTCTTTAGTCTCTTCTGTATACAAGGAGAATGTACTGTGTTTTAGTGGATATTTGTTGTGGGACAAACCAAACAGGAGAGATTTTTTTAACTTATTTGGATTCCGTCACCGATTTCATTAACACCCATACGGTCGTACACAAGTTCCTCCTTCCTTTACTCGTAACACACGCAAGTGGACTTTTTTGGTGGCGTATACATGTTGTCGTTACTCATACTCATACGGCCGTACACAAGTTCCTCCTTCCTTTACTCGTAACACACGCAAGTGAACTTTTTTGGTGGCGTATACATGTTGTCGTTACTCATACGCCACAGATTTCACCTGAAAAATTAATGCTTTATTGGGGCTCCGAAGAAATATTTTAAAATATTTGTTATTTGGTTTGTCCCACAGTAAATATCCTTTCAAACTCGGTTCCTCGTCTACACAGAGTAGGAGAGTTTTCCCTTCAGTCCCTGTAACCAGACTTATCCCATCTTGTATATAAATAACCCAGGCTTCCACAAGCATATCAGCTTGATTGTCACTAACTCATGCCTCGACTCGACTTTACATACCTATCGACTAATATCCAAACATTCTTAAGGGTCTATCGTTCCAATTTTATACCCTACACCACACTGTGGTATAGGCTATTATGTATGTATGTGCAAATGTTTGTATCATGCGAAGGGAAACAAGATAGTAGCATTGTACTTTTGGGAATATATGGAGAATCTCTTTCTGATATGAATTATATTTTCTTCCAATTTCTTAATAGTTCAACTAAGTCCCAATGTTTACCCGATAATGACGCATAACGAACCAGTATAAGCTCGCATAGATATTTTCGGAAAGTAGTAAAGTCGGAGGGGGCCGACTATATGAAACACTTCACCACTTTGGCTATATGAAACAAATGAATTTGGATCCATAAACATGTCATTCTGCAACCGATGCTAAATTTTTCATTTGGTCAGATATAGAAGCTATATTTAAATCTGAACCGATTTTCACGAAACTTAACACACATCGTTCTAGACCTAATTCAGTACATGGGAACTATATCTAACTCTGGACCGATTTTCAGGAGACTTTTACATACATCATTCTAGACCTAATTCATTACGCTATGCCAAATATCGTGCAAATCTAGAGATATATATGGACATTGGTGCACCATTTACATTAAATCGGTCGAAAATATATTTGGGAGCTATATCTAAATCTGGACCGATTTTCAGGAAACTTAACACACATCATTCTAGACCTAATTCATTACACTATTCCAAATTTCGTGCAAATCGAGAGACATTTAAAGAATTTGGTGCACCATTTACCCTAAATCGGACGAAAATATATATGGGAGCTATCTCTAAATCTGAACCGATTTTCACGAAACTTAGCACACATCATTCTAGACCTTATTCATTACGCTGTTTCAAGTTTCGTGCAAATCGAAATATATATAGGGACTTTGGACGTGTTCCAAACTCCACTTTATGGCGACGAATAAAAAATCTTCATCAACCAAAATCTACACATTTTGTGTTAAATATTCACAACTAAACGATGTTTTCTGATTCTTCTTACCCACACTATTACCTCTCTGCAAAAGTTTTAGACTATGCCAACGACAGAGATAAAACTGGAAATTTATTAAAATGCCATTGTTTGTGTTTTCATTCATATGTCCTCACGTATGTACGTCCGTTTGTCCAGTCGGATATTTGTACAAGATTTTTGTATGCATTGTTAAGAATTCATAATGCCAAACAATATCGCAAGCATCAGGACATGAAATGACAATGTTACCGATAATACTGATGAGACGATGATGAGAAACATCATCAGGACAATGTTGATGATGTCGACAAAGACATAGACAATGATACCGATGCAGATGATTATGTTATTAAATAATGATGTTGTTTGGATATGATAACATTTGCACCCACATCCATGATTATGCAGTTGTTGGTGTTGTTGTTGTTGTTATTGCTACAACTGATATATGTACACATGAATAAAACTGAATATATAATGTTGATATAATGTGTGTTGCCCAATGATAATGACAGCAATACGTAAACTCAGTAGGTTACAACATAA
>NW_026885528.1:0-6768 GCF_032173495.1 Musca vetustissima
TTCAATTTGCACAAAATTTGGCATTACGTACTGAATTGAGCCTAGAATTGTGTCTGCCAAGTTTCGAGGAAATCGGTATAGATTTAGATTTTGCTCCCTTATATTATAGATTGATTTTAAGTAATTGACGCAAGGAACCAATATATGGCTGATAGGAACAAAACGTACTGAAATTAGTATAACCTAACCTGTACCAAGTTTCGTTGAAATAGGTTCATTTTAGCTGGGTTGGGTTTTCTAGAAGTACAGACATAGCCCAATGGATTAACTATTGATATTTTTTTGAAGTCGATTTACATACTTTTGTCCCATTGTAAGAAACGAATGACATGTTTATGGATAGATCTAGGTCGTTTCACATATAGATAAATATCACATATATTATTTCATACAATTTCATGATAATAGTCCTGTTTAATATACCCATAGTGGTGAAGGGTATCATATAGTCGGCCCCGCCCGACTTTACTACTTTCCTTACTGGTTTAACTTGGTTTTTGGTAAAAAATCGGCGATTTTCCAAAAATATTTTTTCAAAGGTCCACCATTTTGTTAATATTAGAGCGAAGTCAATAATCCTAGTTCATACGAGAACCAGACATGTACTCTTTCTAACAACTTTGGAATTTTCGGATTCCGATGTTCCAGCGAGGAGTTATCATGCCCGCCATAAAAAATAAGGACTTTTCTTTAATTACAAAAAACAACAACAAAACAATAACAAAAATTTTTTGTAAATTATTTTTCTTCTCTTTTAAATCTTCAAATATATATGTGCAAGGTTACAAACCTTAAAAAGCATTGGTATTGATTTACCAGCCCATTGAAAATCTTGAAAAATTAAAATTGAGAATGGTTGGGGTTCCCTTAAAGTAATATTTCGGATGGATTTTCAAACACTTTGCTATAAATGTATTTTCAGTATAATGTTGACCAGTTGTGGGGGAACTTTTCGTCGTTTTATGCTGGTGCGGATTGTAACACTTGATTGAATCGCCTGTCTTCTGACGTTGTTATACCCTACACAAGGGTATTATAGCGCGAAATATTGTTTCTATGCCCACCTTTTAGTATAGTATACATCGACTAGCTGTGTCGATCCAGACATTTGTGTCCGTCTGTAAACACGATACAGGCCATATTTATGGACAAATTCTCACAAAATTTTGCATGTAGCTTCAGTTCAGGCCAAATAAGGCCCTATTGTTTTTGGTAATGATCCGTTAATATTTAGGGGATCAAACGGACAAAAAACTTAATTTTTTATTGTTCTTCTGGCATTCCCAAATGTCAAAATTATGACCCGAACATCACAAAATTTGACACGGAAAAAAGGATCTGACCAAGGAATAAGCATGACGCTTTTCATGATAATCGGCCAATGTTTACCAGGTCAAATAGAAAAAAACTTTTGTGTGAAAAATTACACAATTTGCTTTCTATTACGTATATGTTTACCCCAGACGGACATAGATCGCAATAGTTGACAGTATATACAAGTGAATTGATAGACCTTTAAATTGATACAATTTTTATTGTTGTATGTAATGACGTGAGAGTTATACGTAAATATTGACAAGGGTATACGTATTCTGATATTGTATAGTACTACTACAGTATTACTATTACTAAACAAAAAAACGTTATTATACCCTTCACCACACTGTGGTACAGGGTATTATGTCTTTGGGCATATGTTTGTAACAGGCAAAAGGAAACGAGATAGACACATGATTCCTTTTGAGAACCGTATTGAAATTGGGAAAAACCGGCCCAGATTTAGATATAGCTCCCATATATATTTTCGTCCGATTTAAGGTAAATGATGTACCAAAGTCCCTATATAACTTTCGATTTGCACGAAATTTGGCACAGCGTACTGAAGTAGGTCTAGAATAGGGTGTGTTAAGTTTCGTGAAAATCGGTCCAGATTTACATATAGCTCCCATATATATTTTCGTCCGATTTAATGTAAATGGTGTGCCAAAGTCCCTATATATCTTTCGATTTGCACGAAATTTGGAATAGCGTAATGAATTAGGTCTAGAATGATGTGTGTTGAGTTTCCTGAAAATCGGTCCAGATTTAGATATCGCTCCCATATATATTTTCGTCCGATTTAAGGTAAATTGTGCACCAAAGTCCCTATATACCTTTCCAGTTGCACGAAATTTGGTATAGAGTACTGAATTAGGTCTAGAATGCTGTGTGTTGACTTTCCTGAAAATTGGTGCAGATTTAGATATAGCTACCATATATATTTTCGTCCGATTTAAGGTTTAATTGTGCACCAAAGTCAATATATATCTTTCGATATGCTATAGAATGATGTGTGTTAAGTTTCGTGAAAATCGGTTCAGATTCACATATAGCTCCTATATGTATTTCTTCCGATTTTATGTAAATTGTGCACTAAAGACCCAAAGTTTGTCCGATTGCCACATAATATTGTACAATGAACTGTAGATAATATAAATTAATCTCTGGCAAGTCTCATTGAAATCGCTTCAGATTTTGCTTCTACATATACATTTTCGTCCGATTTTACACAAAATTGACATCAGGGATGGTCCGTTTGACGAATTTATAGGTTTTCGACTGTCAAAAAGTTGTAAACGTCGAAAACGTCATATACTTGTATAAAATGTAATAAATGTAGTAAACGTCATTTATTTCAATATTATAAACATATACAGTTATTTTCAAGAACATATATTATTTTTACGTACATCTGACTATTCCTTACTAGTGCTGATAAAAAATTCTGAACTTTTTTGAGAAGAAAATTTTGACATTTTATATGGATTTGAGTAAAGCGTGCGTAAATTTCGAATTGATTAATGGGAATAGCTATCTTGTCAAAAAACTAATGGTTTTGGGGGGTTTCCGACTTTTCTGACGTATGTATTATACGTCGGAAATGTATGTCATTTACGTCACTGTTTCTGACGGACCATCTCTGATTGACATACATTTTGCACAACGTACTAATGTTAGTATAACGTAGAAATTGGTTATAAATGCTTCACAAAGGTGGGTGCAATTGGTACATAATTTTTACTACGTACTGAAGTTACTATAACATAACGTGTGGCAAGTTTAGTTGAAATGGGTTTAGATTTCACCTGTGACAAGTTCCGATGAAATCGGTTTAGATGGATACATTTTGTTCAATATAACCAACGTGGTTAAGGGTATCATATAGTCGGCCCCGCCCGACTTAACTACGTTCCTTAGTGGTTTCACTTGTTTTTATCTGGTGTTATAGCCACTCTATTTGTCACATTTATAGATCGAACGGGATCCACAACCACTCGGACAACTAATTAGAAAGGCTGTTTTCATGGACAAATCAACCAAGACTTTTCAAAATTTGCATCTTGTGGCATACCAGGGTAAGAATAATGAGCCGTCCTCTTATCGGTCAATAGGGTGCAAAAATAGCAAAATATTGCTAAGACTCGGCATATAGATCCGCAGAAAATTACATTTCCATGGTAGTTGTATAGGGTATCCTATAATTGGTCCGTCCGACCATATTGTTCCGCTCACTGGTTTACCAATCTCGAAAGTGTTTCAATCTTGACGATTAGTCTTTGTATCGTTTTGGCCTATAGAAAATCAAGAACTCGAAATGATTTGGCTCATGCTTTGGATTCTGTTGGATCAGTGATGTTTATTAGTATTGAATAGGTTTGTCCGATTTGACAACAGTTCACCCTTGTCAAAATGTTTGGGCGATTGATACATCACTTTGTACAGAGTACTGAAGTATGTACAGTTTGACGTATGTAAAATCAGTTCAGATTTTGATATAGCCTCCATATATTTTTTCGTTGGATTTTATGTAAACCATGCACCAAACTCCCAAGGTATGTCCGATAGAGGTAGAATTGTCTACGGCGTACTGAATTTAGATTTTATTTATTTGAAGTCAATGGTGCAAGTTCCTCAGATTGCGAAAATTTTCACAACATACCAAATTGTGACTAGAATCACTCTATTCAGTTTAGTGGAGATGCTGATACAGCTCCCATGTATATTTCCGATGGCTTTCATCCAAATTGTGCACCAAATAATCAAAGTGTCCAATTGAGGTGACATTTTGCACAGTGCAATGTGTTGCAGCATATCGCATAAAGGATGTTAAGTTTGCTTTAAATCGGTCCGAATTGCACAATTTTGTCCGATTCATATAAATGTTAAACAAACGACTCTAATATTGAAATGACATTTTACAGATTGGCATGTGTTCTTTCATACACATCACATATTTAACTTCACATGATTACAATAAAAATCTTAGTAGCATCTCTTGTATATACCCAAAGTGTGAAGACTAGATTTTTCTAACTAGTATATATATTTTCGACACATTGCCTCTAAATAGTGCACCAAGCAATCTAAGTTAAAATGATTTGTACCAAATTTTACTCAGCGTACCTATTTGATCCTAGAATGAGGAGTATTGAGGTTTGTTCAACTCGGTTCAAATTTAGATATAGCTCCTATATATTAGGTTAGGGAAAAATAAATCCATTATGAAAATTTTTATAAAATCGAAGAAATGATCGAAGTTGACTGACATGTTAGCAACATTGCTCAGGAGCTAAAAATCGACCATAAAACTGTTTTAAACCATTTCAAAAAGAAGCTCAATGTTTTGATGCCACACCAACTAACAGAAAAATAGGAGGGATCGAATTTCCATCTGAGAGAGTGGGCAGGATTTCTATGATAGAGGCATTATGATGTTAGATTTAAAATGTCAACAAATCATACAACAAAACGGTGCATATTTGGCCCAAATCGACCACTCCGAAGCATGATAAATAAAGTTCTATACTTCATATAAAAATAGAGGATTTCTTTTTCCCCAAACTAATATTTGCGTCCGATTTGATCTTAATGGTGTACAAAACAACCAATACATGTCCGAATCCATTAGGTCCATATTAATGGATACGAAGTTTTGTGAAAATCGGTTCAGATTTAGATATAGCTCCCATATGTAGTTTCGTCCAATTTTTGGTAAATAGTGCACCAAACATCAAATATTTGTCCGATCCAAACAAAATTTTGCACAGCGTTGTGACTTAATTCCAGTTTGATGTCCGTTTAGTTTCTTGTAACCGGTTCAGATTTAGATATAGCTTCCATATATAGTCTTGTCCGATTTTTGGTAAATGGTGCACCAACATCCCAAGGATTGTCCGATTGATACAAACTGTTGCACAGTCTATTGAAATAGGCCAATATTGATGTATACGAAGTTTTGTGGAAATCGGTTGAGATTTATATATAGGTCCCATATATAGTTTCGTTCGATTTTATCTAAATGGAACACAAAACTCCTAATATTTGATCGATTCAATCTTAATTTTGCACAATTCAATTCCAGTTTGATTTCTGTAAAATTTTTCTGATCTACTATTTCTCCGATTTACACGAAATTTGGCAGGTATGCCAGGGTTGCTCAGTTAGGTCCGGATTTACACATAGCTCCAAATACATTACTTTGCTCGATTTCATACAAATGATACACAAAAGAATTCGACTGACATGCAATCCTTCACAATTTTCAGAATGGTATGTGTATGGGTTTTTAATTGGCCCGATTCCATTTCAATGGTCCTTTAAAGATTAAAGGTCGGTTCTTCCTGAAGGATATATATAAGCATGTCTTGTATGTATCCAAAGTGGTGAAGGGTATCATATAGTCGGCCCGTCCGACTTTTGACCTTTTTTATTGTTTTAAAGTGGTGTAGACCGCGTCCGACTTTTGTCGTTTCCTTAGAGTTAGCTAAAGTCTACAGCAGGAAATTATATATATATATATATATATATAATATTTTACGGCTAAAATCACCCTAAAATATACCTACATAATGTAGCTACCCTCCCTACGGCGATACCAACAAAAATAAGTCTAACTTTATTACATAGGAACAAAGATTATGTATGCAAAAATTATGTCCTATATTCTATCTATCCTTCTTGCAAGGTATGCGACAACATGGTCATCGTTTAAACTGTAATTTCTTACACATCACATTCCTCTACTTTGAGATTTCAAAAACAGAATATCCTAAAAAATACCTTCCGCCTAACTTCTCCCAGTTCATCCCATATACCACCCATCAGTATCAAAAGCCAACATGACGGACATTCAGATAAATTAACATTGACTTGGAGTTAATAACCAAAATGTTCAAACCATGTTAAACGAAATTTTTGTAAAGCATTTACGAACATTGTGAACCTAGGGCTGAAATTCGATTATGGCCAATATGCTTTGAAAATTTCATTTGTCCGTTAGCCAGCCAGCCTTTCAACCATTTCAGTAAAGCATTGAAAAGTGCTTGAACTTATTCGAAAATTGCCTAAAATTGTGTAAAATTAGGCTACTAAACGAAAATGATAGACAGCAAATGGATAATGTGACGTTGTGTGTGTGTGTGTGTTCGAGTATATCCAGCAAACATTTTACAATACAATAGCAGCAAAGATCCCCCATGCATCTATAGTCTCCTTTATTTAACGAATGTTCACTCCATCTCCCACTCATCCATTCACTTCTATATACGAGTATGCTTTCGTTTGGTGCCTGTATAGAAAAGTGGCATTGCTGGCCACATTCATGTAATGTTTTTGTGAATACCTCAACAATGCTACCGAAATATTGTGGTTTTTGATTTTTAAATGTGGTTTTAGCCTGCTACTTTGGTTATTCTGCTTGCAGTACCCCCAAGAGACAACAATGGCATT
>NW_026885529.1:0-67306 GCF_032173495.1 Musca vetustissima
ATATATATATATATATATATATATATATATATATATATATATATATATATATATATATATATATATATATATATATATATATATATATATATATATATATATATATATATATATATATATATATATATATATATATATATATATATATATATATATATATATATATATATATATATATATATATATATATATATATATATATATATATATATATATATATATATATATATATATATATATATATATATATATATATATATATCTTTTACATATTTTGTTCAATTATTGACATTCAATTTTTCATAAATTTCCGATTTCAGACTTTTGAACTTTGCATATGTTTGTAACAGGCAAAAGGAAACGAGATAGGCAAATGGTTCATTTGGAGAATATGCATAGAATCACTTTCTAAGTCGACTTGTGCATGTCCCTCCCTCCGTCCGTCCGTCTGTCTGTTCATGTTAAATTGTAAACAAAGTCTGTCTGTTCATGTTAAATTGTAAATAAAGCTCCCATATATATTTTCGTCCGATATGAAGTAAATGGTCAAAGCATTTCGATTTGCACGAAATTTGGCACATCGCGTTCTGAATTAAGTATAGAATGAAGTGTGCTAAGTTTCGTGAGAATCGGTTCAAAAGTAGATATAGCTCCCATATATATTTTCGTCCGATTTAAGGTAAATGGTCCCTATATATATTTCGATTTGCACGAAATTTGGTATGTGGTACTTTCGTTAAAAGTGGGTTCAGATTTAGATATAGCTCCCATATATATTTTCTTCTGATTTAAGGTAATTGGTGCACTAAAGTCCCTATATATCATTCGATTTGCACGAAATTTGGTATAGCGTTCTAAAGTGAGACTGGAATGATGTGTACCAAGTTTCGTGAGAATCGGTTCAGATGTAAATATAGCTCTCATATCTATTTTCGTCTGATTTTATGCAACATTTTGCTATAATTTCAAATTGCGTCTACTAAGTGAGTTGTAGGCCTCTTATCAAAATTGTTACTTTGTATTTAGGATAAAATATTTTACTTCAATATTCGCAGTTCGCGAATCTTCACATTCCAAAATGTTGTTTTAGCTTCCATACCTCCTATCTAATCTATCCCTTTGGAGATGATTAATTCTTCATACATAATTGAATACCCTTGAATGATATCATTCCAACATTTTTTCAAAATTCTTCTTAGAATATCCCACAGCCATATTCCGAATGAAATCTCTAATTTGCAAATTTTCCAATTACCAACACCCCTGATAAGTGTTGCCATTATTTGCTGTCGACAGGTGTTGATATTTGATAAACAAACAAACAATCCGTCATTTCAATAAGGAGATGTATAGATTGAGGGGCAAATGTGGTATTAAGCTATTGTCAAAAAAAGACAGCAACAACAATAACAAACATAAATTACAATTTCAAAGAATATTGATTTCATCAGAGATATCAGCAAATGAAGACATCCCAAAAGGCGTATTTCTTATGAAGACACACTTTTTTCGGGTAAGGATAAAATAGAAATCATACATACACACATACGTATATATGTATCTACATATATTCCCAAGAAAACACACACACTCTTATTCGCAAAAAAGCACACACATTCGCATTTACTGGCTAGACTGACACTGACATATATAAATATTTGATGCCTAAAGAAAATCGTAAAAAAACGCCAAAGGATAACAGCCAAACATCGCCTTGTCTGAATGTCAGGAGATAGCTTACATAAGTACTACAAAAATGGGTGGGTACTTTCAAAAAAAACTTAGTAAAGTGAAATATACTTACTTGAGACACAGGCGACCAAGAAGAAGATAAGTTATTTTTCACGCAAGGATATAAGGACTCCAAGAAAACAGCAGTGTAATCCACAAAAAAATTAGATAGATTTATTTTTTATACAAATTTGGTTTATCTTTTTAATTCAGCAAATTTTCGATTTTTTTCTAAAAAAAATTCCAAACACTATTGTTTCTTTATATAGCACACCTTTGTTAATTATTTAACAAATTGTTAATCATCAAATTTTTTAACAATTGTTTCATTAGCAATTAATTTTTTATTGATTCAAAATTTTTTGTTTATTTAGTTTTTTTTCAATTTTTGCTAAACACTGGATAAGTGAATATCCAACACCCCGCAATGAATGACCAACACTGACTGACTGCCAGTGTGAATTCCACAGCAACTTGGTTGTTAAAACTCTCTCTGCTATGGCAAAAAAAAAAAATTTTTTTTGTTTGATGAAAATTCGAAACTGTAATAGTGGCAACAACAACACAAACAACAACAACATTAGCAAAAACATTAACATCACAATAAAAGTTTTCTGTTTTTTTTCGTTTCAGATAAAAATGTATCTGACCACGTTTTTAACCCCTAAAAACAGCAGCAAAGAAGAAGAAGAGGCAGAATACGAAACAAAACACTCAACATTAAGCGTAACACACTCAAAACAATTTCACTGCTTGTGTACACTGTTCGTATTTCGAATATGGTAAGTTTTTTTCATGACTTGTTTTGTTATTGTGTAAGAATATAAATTGTTGTTGGGCAATAGAAAAAAAAGCTGCGGAAAATATGGTTGGGCACAGTGTTAAAATAATATTAAAACCAGTAAGTAAAGACGAAAAATCGAACAGTATACCTTCACCACTTTGGATATATTCTACATATGTCTCCGAACAGACTCCCCGTTTTCGAAAGAACATTGGCATCAAATTGAACGAACATGAATATAAGATCTTTATGCCTTTCTGAGACCTATGCTAAATATCATATGGAATATATGGAATTTGCTGTAGCATTTACATAAAATCGGATGAAAATATATATGGGAAGTATATCTATATGTGAACCGATTTTCACGAAACTTAGAATACATCATTCTAGACTCAATTCAGTACGCTGTGGAAAATTTCGTGCAAATCGAAAGATATATAGGGACTTTGGTGCACCATTTACTTTAAAATTGACGAAAATATATACGGGAGCTATATCTAAATCTGGACCGATTTTCACGAAACGTTGCACACAACATTCTAGACTTAATTCAGTACGCTATGCCAAATTTCGTGCAAATCGAATGATATTTAGGGACTTTGGTGCACCATTTACCTTAAATAGGACGAAAATATATATGGGAGCTATATCTAAATCTGGACCGATTTTTACGAAACTTAACACACATCACTCTAGAATTAATTTAGTACGCTATGCCAAATTTCGTGCAAATCGAAAGATGTATAGGGTCTTTGGTTCACCATTTACGTAAAATGGGACGAAAATATATACGGCAGCTATATCTAAATCTGGACCGATTTTCACGAAACTTACTGCACATAATTTTAGACCTAATTTAGTACGCTGTGCCAAATTTCGTGCAAAGCGAATGATATATAGGGACTTCGGTGTAGCATTCGATTTGGTGCACCATTTACATAAAATCGGACGAAAGTATATATGGGAGCTATTTTTAAATTTGAACCGATTTTCACCAAACGTTGCACAAAACATTCTAGACTCAATTCAGTACGCTATGCCAAATTTCGTGCAAATCGAAAGATATTTAGGGAATTTGGTGCACTATTTACCTAAACTCGGACGAAAATATATATGAGAGCTATATCTAAATCTAAACTGATTTTTACGAGACTTAGCACACATCATTCTATACTCAATTCAGTACGCTATGCCAAATTTCGTGCAAATCGAAAGATATATAGGGACATTGGTGCACCATTTACATAAAATCGGACGAAAATATATACGGGAGCTATATCTATATCTGAACCGATTTCCACGAAATGTTACACACAACATTCTAGACTCAATTCTGTACGTTATGCCAAATTTCGTGCAAATCGAAAGATATATAGGGACTTTGGTGCACCATTTACATTAAATCGGACGAAAATATATATGGGAGCTATATCTAAATCTGAACCGATTTTCACCAATTTCAATAGGGTTCGTCCTTGGGCTAAACAAGTGAGCTGTGCCAATTTTTATCCAATTCGGATTATAAATGCAACCTGTACTTTGTTTACAATTTAACATGGACAGACAGACGGACGGACATGCATAAATCGACTTAGAAAGTTATTCATTCACCATGTATCTATCTCGTTTCCTTTTGCCTGTTACAAACATATGCACAAAGACATTATACCCTGTACCACTGCGGGGCGAAAAATGTAAAAAGTACACGAGCTTTTACATCTTTGAAAAAAGTTAGGTAGGATGATTTGACACTCAATGAAAACCAAATTAAAGCCAATTATGTTACATACGGCTCCCATAAAACACCAAATAACCGTTATATGAGGGCTATCCTAAAAAAATATCCAGAATTGCTATTTTTCCCTAAAAATGAAAATTAAAACCAGTGAGCGGAACAGTATAGTCGGACGGGGCCGAACATAACATACCCTACACAACTACCACTTGGGGAATATTTCGCGATATTTGCACTCTCTTGGCCGACAAGAGATCAACAAATTTTACTAGATTCCCTTCATCGTGGGTTGTATTGTGAGGTTCGGCTTTCAACTGTGGCCTATAGATCGACTCGAAAAAGACAAATAAAATTAGGTTTTCGATCCACCTCATCCCAATATTATTATCTGATCATAACAGAAAGTTAAAAACGTGATCCTTGACCATACCTGGATCCTCATTCAAAGCGATCAGTGCTATATTTCCGTCTCCCAGTGTGATAATGGGATAGTAAATAATATATGAATATCCGACTACATACGACAATATAATTAGTATCAATTTAAAGGACAACCACTCCTCTTGGATATACTGTCAACTTCCCGGGTCTATGTCCTTCAGGGGCAAATATATACGCCATAGAATACAAATTTTGTAATTTTTCACACAAACCGATATTTATCAAAACAGGCTTGTTTATTCCTTGGCCGAATCCCCTTCTCAACAAACAAATTCGTTATATTTGTGCCATAATTGCGGCCTCTAAAGCGATCAGAAAAACTGACAAAAACAATAGGGGTCTTTATTGCCCAGAACCCATCCTACATGCAACATTTCGTGAGTGGTCCATAACGGTGGCCTGTATCGTTTTTACAAACGATACGGGCGGACTGACGGACCGACACACATGTTAGATCGACTCAGCTAGTCGAGATATGACGATCGGTGTACTTAGGACCTCTTGGGGCTGCACAAAGCTGCACAAGCTTTTAAAAATATATTTAAAAATAATGACAGTCCGTGAATTTTTTGAATGTATATCTAATTTTACTACTTGAAAAAAATTCTTAAAACATCCACGCTTAATTTTACTACCTAAAAATATATAAAATATCCACGCATATTTATATTCCTTAAAAAAATATTTTTTATAAAATAGATATCTATTTATAAATCTTCAAAAAACATTATTAAATCCACTACCAACAATATCATTTGCAAAAAAATCCACGCCTATTTATAGTTCTTGAAAAGTGGTCTTGAGAAAATATACGCCAAGTTTTAGTCCATAAAACATATTCTTTAAAAGACCAACTCCTGTTTATATTCCCTAAAAAAATATTTATTAAAAAATTCAAAGTCTATTTATAGTAGTTCAAAAAATATTCGTTTATATATAGTGTTTAAAAAAATCACTGGTCCTACGCAAATTCTCAGCAGTGTATATTTACCCCCCAAAAATTTACTGAGTGAAATTCATACGCATAGTGCCAACAAATTGTTGACATTCCTATACGCTCATCATCATCCCTTAGCCATAGTCTAAACATGCTGACTAAAACATGCTTCGCATAGTAAATAGCCATACAAAAAAATCGTTTACTCATACAACAACATTCAGACAATCAAACACACACACATATGTGTACCATAGTCATAGCAACATATGACTTTACCAAAGAACAACAACAACAAACTATACCAAGAAAAACAACATAATTTATAATTCTCTCAGTGTTATCATTCTAACAGAACATTGGTTCTGTTACTTTTTCTCTTTCTCCCACTCTCTCTCATACAAACTCACTACAGCAATTTGTGTGAAAGCTTTGTTATCTACATAGCCGTCATGTGTCAAAGGACATGAATATACACAATTTTCCAAACAACAACAAAAAAATGTTTTGTTTTCTTCCTTTATTTGCCCACCCTCAAAAGAGGAGGATATATACCTCCCCCCTTCTCCTATGCAAATAAGAAAAATGACAGTCAGGACAGGGGTGTTGGGGATGTGTTTGCTTTAATTACTTTTAACATAACCTATTTTTTCGTCAAATGTTCTACATTGTAAAGGCATTCTCGTGGCATTGCTGCTCTCCTCTACCTCTCAGCATCTATCTCTCTCTCAGGTTTCTTAGAGACATACTTTCTCTCCTACACTTTGACACCACGAGTATTTTAGTGGTTGTGTGTTTTTGAGCCTTTGTTTACCTTAACACAAAATTCTAACTACTTTCTTTTTTGCTGTAGGGGTTTTCTTTCTTAGTTGGCTGTGCCATAATTGAAATAAGCAGAAGAAATGAACGTGGAAAATGTCAAATTAAAAATTTCGTGTCAGGCCTCTGCTGTTTACCTAAGACTTAATTAGATGAAACTTTTAATGGTCATAATTGAAATTTTTGGACATTTTACCCTTTTATGTTGGGGCATTTGAAGTAGTTTGTGGTTTTGGGTCCCTCTACCAAATTCGACCCCATATGGCGTATGAGTTATATTCAATTAATAATTATTATACGATACTGTGGTATCCTTTTAAATGGATACCGACAGTAGCTCGAGAATGTAATTTATAAGTATTCTGGGTGTATGTGTGTGATGGGTGGGAATGCGTGTGTGTGTGTGTTCTTTTAAAACTGCTTGCAGAATAAACAGACTTCCGAAAATGACAATGACATTGAACGCCGAAGTTATGAAATACTCATAATTCGTTTTGTCAGTTTTTCAGTCATATAATAATTAGAGGAATTGGAAGAAGACATGCATAGTCACGCACACACATTCTGTGTGTATGTAAATATGCGTGTTGATGGTATTTTATGGATTTTAATTGGGGATTATTAGTTGGACTTTATTGGGAACATTAACAGCTGTTGTTCGATTACAAGAAGACTTAAGAAGACTTTTTGAGTAGCTATCAACCAATGCGTGGATTTTTTTAAGAAGACTTTTTGAGTAGCCATCTAATAAGGCATGTTTTTTTTAAAGAAGACTTTTTGAGTAGCCTCAACAAAGGCGTGGATTTTTTTTAAGAAGACTTTTTGAGTAGCCCTTAACTAAGGCATGGTTTTTTAAAGAATATTTATTTTCAAGGCTCCAAAAATGGTTGGTTTGTTTAAGAAAATTTTTTTCATGGGTGGTTATTTGCAAAAATATTCTTTAAAAAATCCACGCCTTTTTGGAGCCTTGAAACAAATATTAAAAATATTTGTCCACGCCTTCCTTAAAAAAAAATCCACCCCCGTTTTGGGAGCATTGAATAAATATTCCATTCTTTAGTATTCCCATTCAAAAAGTCAATCAAAAAGTCTTCTTTAAAAAATCCACGCCTTGGTTCTGAAGGCTTCTCAAAAAGCCTTCTTAAAAAAATCCACGTCTTGGTTGAGGGCTTCTCAAAAAGTCTTCTTTAAAAAATCCACGCCTTGGTTCTGAAGGCTTCTCAAAAAGCCTTCTTAAAGAAATCCACGTATTGGTTGAGGGCTTCTCAAAAAGTCTTCTTTAAAAAATCCACGCCTTGGTTGAGGGCTACTCAAAAAATCTTCTTTAAAAATCCAAAATCCGCCTTGGTTGAGGGCTACTCAAAAAGTCTTCTTTAAAAAATCCAAAATCCGCCTAGGTTGATCCACGTCTTGGTTGAGGGCTTCTCAAAAAGTCTTCTTTAAAAAATCCACGCCTTGGTTGAGGGCTACTCAAAAAATCTTCTTTAAAAATCCAAAATCCGCCTTGGTTGAGGGCTACTCAAAAAATCTTCTTTAAAAATTCAAAATCCGCCTTGGTTGAGGGCTACTCAAAAAGTCTTCTTTAAAAAATCCAAAATCCGCCTAGGTTGAGGGCTGCTCAAAAAGACTTCTTTAAAAAATCCATGCCTTGGCTGAGGGCTGCTCAAAAAGTTTTTTTTAATAAAGCCACGCCTTGGTTAAGGGCTTCTCAAAGAGTCTTCTTTAAAAAGTCCACGCATTGGAGATGTCGAGTGCTTCTCAAAAAGTCTTCTTTAAAAAATCCACGTTTTGGATAGAATTTTGGATGGCTTCTCAAAAAGTCTTCTTTAAAAAATCAAAAAGTCTTCTTTAAAAAATCCACGCCTTGGCTGGAGGGCTTCTCAAAAAGTCTTCTTTAAAAAATCCACGCCTTGGCTGGAGGGCTTCTCAAAAAATCTTCTTTAAAAAATCCACGCCTTGGCTGGAGGGCTTCTCAAAAAGTCTTCTTTAAAAAATCCACGCCTTGGCTGGAGGGCTTCTCAAAAAGTCTTCTTTAAAAAATCCACGCCTTGGCTGGAGGGCTTCTCAAAAAGTCTTCTTTAAAAAATCCACTTCTTGGTTGAGGGCTTCTCAGAAAGTCTGCTTTAAAAAATCCATCTCTTGGTTGAGGGCTTCACAAAAATTTAAAAATTATTCTCAATATTCTGAATAATTTTAATTTCAAATATTATTACGTTATCATTTCATCATGTTCGTTTAATTATAAAAATTACACTATTGTTGTAATTTTATTGTTGTTGTGTTCAATTAAATTTCGTTGTCCGGAACATTATTACTCAATTCAATTGCCGCTTAATTACATCTTTTATTGTTTGGGTTTTCGATGCTGGGGACCCAAACAACTGTTGCCTTAATGGGTCGACTGGCCATTATTGTTATATAATAATTATATTGTCATCATTGTCAATAAAAAAATAATTTAGGCGAGTCCAACAAGTTCATCAAAAACACTTCAAGCATTAAATATTTTTTGTTGGTATTTCCAATAAAAAAGAGAATAAAAAAATAAAATTGAAAATGTAAACACACACACCCAAGAGATTTTTTATTTTTCCTCTGCTTTTTTCTAAAGATCTAGGTATGGGTGCCAAAGAAAAGAATTCCAACAACAATAAAATTATTCCAAAAAATGTATCAAAGATTAAAATGTGTGACAACAAGTGGGCCAGCCTCCCAAAACAGAAGCAGGCCTCCTTCATTATCTGGCACACATACATACACACACATATATGTATATGTGTTTGTTTATTTGTATTGTGTTTGTATTTTTAATTTATTGTCGTATTCCTATTCTCTAGAAGGCCTTTGAGATTAAGAAGAATTACAACAACAGCATTATTGTCTTAAAAATTCTAAACAAGAAACAACAACGACAGACAAATTTGGCACACAGGCCTATGGCTTTCACTTTGTTTCCCTCCAAACTGAAAGACGTCATCAGCGCCAACATTATCATCATCGTCATCCTAACAGCCATCCTCCTCCTATGATACGCAGTTTAAAACACTAGAGAACCGAATGTAAAGCAGAAATCACTTCGCAGGATATCAAAGCAACAATACCTCTGTTCTGCTTAAATTAAAATGCAAATTTTTATAATTTAACGACCCACTGAGAAAATAGAGAATAACAACAATAACAAATACAGAAACGAAACAAAAATCTGCAATTAAAAAGGAAGCTAACAATAAGTAGATTTGTACAGAATCCCTCAACCAAGGCGTGGATTTTGTAAAGAATATCTTTTCAAGGGCTCAACCAAGGCGTGGATTTTTTAAAAAAAAAACTTTTTGAGAAGTCCTCAATAATGGCGTGGATTTTTTTAAAAAAAAACTTTTTGAGAAGTCCTCAATAATGACGTGGATTTTTTAAAAAAGACTTTTTGAGAAGCCCTGAAAAAAGGCGTGGATTTTTTAAAGAATATTTTTGAAAAGCCCTGAAACAAGGAGTGGATTTTTTAAAGAAGACTTTTTGAGAAGCCCTGAAACAAGGCGTGGATTTTTTAAAGAAGACTTTTTGAGAAGCCCTCGACCAAGGCGTGGATTTTTTAAAGAAGACTTTTTAAGAAGCCCTCAACCAAGCTTGGATTTTTTAAAGAAGACTTTTTGAGAAGCCCTCAACAAAGGCGTGGATTTTTTAAAGAAGACGTTTTGAGAAGCCCTCAACCAAGGCGTGGATTTTTTAAAGAAGACTTTTTGAGAAGCCCTCAACCAAGGCGTGGATTTTTTAAAGAAGACTTTTTGAGAAGCCCTCAACCAAGGCGTGGATTTTTTAAAGAAGACTTTTTGAGAAGCCCTCAACCAAGGCGTGGATTTTTTAAAGAAGACTTTTTGAGAAGCCCTCAACCAAGGCGTGGATTTTTTAAAGAAAACTTTTTGAGAAGCTCTCAACCAAGGCGTGGATTTTTTAAAGAAGACTTTTTGAGAAGCTCTCAACCAAGGCATGGATTTTTTAAAGAAGACTTTTTGAGAAGCTCTCAACCAAGGCGTGGATTTTTTAAAGAAAACTTTTTGAGAAGCTCTCAACCAAGGCATGGATTTTTTAAAGAAGGCTTTTTGAGAAGCTCTCAACCAAGGCGTGGATTTTTTAAAGAAGACTTTTTGAGAAGCTCTCAACCAAGGCGTGGATTTTTTAAAGAAGACTTTTTGAGAAGCCCTCAACCAAGGCGTGGATTTTTTAAAGAAGACTTTTTGAGAAGCCCTCAACCTAACCAAGGTGTGGCTTTTTTAAAGAAGACTTTTTGAGAAGCCCTCAACCAAGGCGTGGATTTTTTAAAGAAGACTTTTTGAGAAGCCCTCAACCAAGGCGTGGATTTTTTAAAGAAGACTTTTTGAGAAGCCCTCAACCAATGCGTGGATTTTTTAAAGAAGACTTTTTGAGAAGCCCTCAACCAAGGCGTGGATTTTTTAAAGAAGACTTTTTGAGAAGCCCTCAACCAAGGCGTGGATTTTTTAAGGAAGACTTTTTGAGAAGCCCTCAACCAAGGCGTGGATTTTTTAAAGAAGACTTTTTGAGAAGCCCTCAACCTAACCAAGGCGTGGATTTTTTAAAGAAGACTTTTTGAGAAGCCCTCAACCTAACCAAGGCGTGGATTTTTTAAAGAAGACTTTTTGAGAAGCCCTCAAC
Organism: Musca vetustissima; assembly: GCF_032173495.1. Taxonomy (NCBI): domain Eukaryota; kingdom Metazoa; phylum Arthropoda; class Insecta; order Diptera; family Muscidae; genus Musca; species Musca vetustissima. The sequence goes on from NW_026885529.1 coordinate 11,116, forward strand.
CTAACCAAGGCGTGGATTTTTTAAAGAAGACTTTTTGAGAAGCCCTCAACCAAGGCGTGGATTTTTTAAAGAAGACTTTTTGAGAAGCCCTCAACCTAACCAAGGCGTGGATTTTTTAAAGAAGACTTTTTGAGAAGCCCTCAACCAAGGCGTGGATTTTTTAAAGAAGACTTTTTGAGAAGCCCTCAACCTAACCAAGGCGTGGATTTTTTAAAGAAGACTTTTTGAGAAGCCCTCAACCAAGGCGTGGATTTTTTAAAGAAGACTTTTTGAGAAGCCCTCAACCTAACCAAGGCGTGGATTTTTTAAAGAAGACTTTTTGAGAAGCCCTCAACCAAGGCGTGGATTTTTTAAAGAAGACTTTTTGAGAAGCCCTCAACCAAGGCGTGGATTTTTTAAAGAAGACTTTTTGAGAAGCTCTCAACCAAGGCGTGGATTTTTTAAAGAAGACTTTTTTAAGAAGACTTTCAGAGTCTTATACCGTCTTTTGTCACATATACATATAAAACTTTCGTTAACGATACACATATATATCAACGAGATAAATAAAATAACAATTTATGTACATACATATGTCAAATTTTATTAACTTCATAAAAAAATATATATATTACACACACACTGTTACATACATATGTATATACATACATATTTCAACCAATAATATTTTCGTTTTTTTTTTCTACAAATTAATATATGTATCTCTTAAACAAACAGTTTGATGTAAACAAAGTGGCCAACATATAAAGCCTATTCTCAGACAGGCCGACCGACAGACATGCAAGCTAATAAACGCCTTTGAACTTGACATTGCTACGCACTTGGGGAACATTTTTGGTGCCTGCGTGTTTACAACGAATTCAACAGAGTGCCCATTTTCCGAAAACAAAACTAAACACTGTTTTTTTTTTTTTTTTTTTTTTGAAAATTACACCATACACACATATACATACACTATGCTGAAAATAGTAGATATGTGTGTATAAAACAAGCATACTAAAAATGAATGTAATAAATTATTTATGTTGGACATTTTCTCAGTATCTAGACACAGTCATAGATAGTGACAGTGAATGCGGGTGGGGAAAAGGAGAGCAAAAAGAAAATGTTCAAGTGTTTGTCCCAAGGGTGTGTTAGATGGTTAGTGTATATTTGGTCCTCATGACAATAGTGCTTTATTGTGCAGGATACTGGAATATTCTACCCAAAAATTTATCTATTGAAAAATATTCTTTAAAAAATCCTTGAAAAATTGTCTTTAAAAAATCCACGCCTTAGATAGACCTTGAAAAATTGTCTTTAAAAAATCCACGCCTTAGATAGACCTTGAAAAATTGTCTTTAAAAAATCCACGCCTTAGATAGACCTTGAAAAATTGTCTTTAAAAAATCCACGCCTTAGATAGACCTTGAAAAATTGTCTTTAAAAAATCCACGCCTTAGATAGACCTTGAAAAATTGTCTTTAAAAAATCCACGCCTTAGATAGACCTTGAAAAATTGTCTTTAAAAAATCCACGCCTTAGATAGACCTTGAAAAATTGTCTTTAAAAAATCCACGCCTTAGATAGACCTTGAAAAATTGTCTTTAAAAAATCCACGCCTTAGATAGACCTTGAAAAATTGTCTTTAAAAAATCCACGCCTTAGATAGACCTTGAAAAATTGTCTTTAAAAAATCCACGCCTTAGATAGACCTTGAAAAATTGTCTTTAAAAAATCCACGCCTTAGATAGACCTTGAAAAATTGTCTTTAAAAAATCCACGCCTTAGATAGACCTTGAAAAATTGTCTTTAAAAAATCCACGCCTTAGATAGACCTTGAAAAATTGTCTTTAAAAAATCCACGCCTTAGATAGACCTTGAAAAATTGTCTTTAAAAAATCCACGCCTTAGATAGACCTTGAAAAATTGTCTTTAAAAAATCCACGCCTTAGATAACCATTGAAAAATTGTCTTTAAAAAATCCACGCCTTAGATAACCATTGAAAAATTGTCTTTAAAAAATCCACGCCTTAGATAACCATTGAAAAATTGTCTTTAAAAAATCCACGCCTTAGATAACCATTGAAAAATTGTCTTTAAAAAATCCACGCCTTAGATAACCATTGAAAAATTGTCTTTAAAAAATCCACGCCTTAGATAACCATTGAAAAATTGTCTTTAAAAAATCCACGCCTTAGATAACCATTGAAAAATTGTCTTTAAAAAATCCACGCCTTAGATAACCATTGAAAAATTGTCTTTAAAAAATCCACGCCTTAGATAACCATTGAAAAATTGTCTTTAAAAAATCCACGCCTTAGATAACCATTGAAAAATTGTCTTTAAAAAATCCACGCCTTAGATAACCATTGAAAAATTGTCTTTAAAAAATCCACGCCTTAGATAACCATTGAAAAATTGTCTTTAAAAAATCCACGCCTTAGATAACCATTGAAAAATTGTCTTTAAAAAATCCACGCCTTAGATAACCATTGAAAAATTGTCTTTAAAAAATCCACGCCTTAGATAACCATTGAAAAATTGTCTTTAAAAAATCCACGCCTTAGATAACCATTGAAAAATTGTCTTTAAAAAATCCACGCCTTAGATAACCATTGAAAAATTGTCTTTAAAAAATCCACGCCTTAGATAACCATTGAAAAATTGTCTTTAAAAAATCCACGCCTTAGATAACCATTGAAAAATTGTCTTTAAAAAATCCACGCCTTAGATAACCATTGAAAAATTGTCTTTAAAAAATCCACGCCTTAGATAACCATTGAAAAATTGTCTTTAAAAAATCCACGCCTTAGATAACCATTGAAAAATTGTCTTTAAAAAATCCACGCCTTAGATAACCATTGAAAAATTGTCTTTAAAAAATCCACGCCTTAGATAACCATTGAAAAATTGTCTTTAAAAAATCCACGCCTTAGATAACCATTGAAAAATTGTCTTTAAAAAATCCACGCCTTAGATAACCATTGAAAAATTGTCTTTAAAAAATCCACGCCTTAGATAACCATTGAAAAATTGTCTTTAAAAAATCCACGCCTTGAAAAGATAACCATTGAAAAATTGTCTTTAAAAAATCCACGCCTTAGATAACCATTGAAAAATTGTCTTTAAAAAATCCACGCCTTAGATAACCATTGAAAAATTGTCTTTAAAAAATCCACGCCTTAGATAACCATTGAAAAATTGTCTTTAAAAAATCCACGCCTTAGATAACCATTGAAAAATTGTCTTTAAAAAATCCACGCCTTAGATAACCATTGAAAAATTGTCTTTAAAAAATCCACGCCTTAGATAACCATTGAAAAATTGTCTTTAAAAAATCCACGCCTTAGATAACCATTGAAAAATTGTCTTTAAAAAATCCACGCCTTAGATAACCATTGAAAAATTGTCTTTAAAAAATCCACGCCTTAGATAACCATTGAAAAATTGTCTTTAAAAAATCCACGCCTTAGATAACCATTGAAAAATTGTCTTTAAAAAATCCACGCCTTAGATAACCATTGAAAAATTGTCTTTAAAAAATCCACGCCTTAGATAACCATTGAAAAATTGTCTTTAAAAAATCCACGCCTTAGATAACCATTGAAAAATTGTCTTTAAAAAATCCACGCCTTAGATAACCATTGAAAAATTGTCTTTAAAAAATCCACGCCTTAGATAACCATTGAAAAATTGTCTTTAAAAAATCCACGCCTTAGATAACCATTGAAAAATTGTCTTTAAAAAATCCACGCCTTAGATAACCATTGAAAAATTGTCTTTAAAAAATCCACGCCTTAGATAACCATTGAAAAATTGTCTTTAAAAAATCCACACCTTAGATAACCATTAGATAACCATTGAAAAATTGTCTTTAAAAAATCCACGCCTTAGATAACCATTGAAAAATTGTCTTTAAAAAATCCACGCCTTAGATAACCATTGAAAAATTGTCTTTAAAAAATCCACGCCTTAGATAACCATTGAAAAATTGTCTTTAAAAAATCCACGCCTTAGATAACCATTGAAAAATTGTCTTTAAAAAATCCACGCCTTAGATAACCATTGAAAAATTGTCTTTAAAAAATCCACGCCTTAGATAACCATTGAAAAATTGTCTTTAAAAAATCCACGCCTTAGATAACCATTGAAAAATTGTCTTTAAAAAATCCACGCCTTAGATAACCATTGAAAAATTGTCTTTAAAAAATCCACGCCTTAGATAACCATTGAAAAATTGTCTTTAAAAAATCCACGCCTTAGATAACCATTGAAAAATTGTCTTTAAAAAATCCACGCCTTAGATAACCATTGAAAAATTGTCTTTAAAAAATCCACGCCTTAGATAACCATTGAAAAATTGTCTTTAAAAAATCCACGCCTTAGATAACCATTGAAAAATTGTCTTTAAAAAATCCACGCCTTAGATAACCATTGAAAAATTGTCTTTAAAAAATCCACGCCTTAGATAACCATTGAAAAATTGTCTTTAAAAAATCCACGCCTTAGATAACCATTGAAAAATTGTCTTTAAAAAATCCACGCCTTAGATAACCATTGAAAAATTGTCTTTAAAAAATCCACGCCTTAGATAACCATTGAAAAATTGTCTTTAAAAAATCCACGCCTTAGATAACCATTGAAAAATTGTCTTTAAAAAATCCACGCCTTAGATAACCATTGAAAAATTGTCTTTAAAAAATCCACGCCTTAGATAACCATTGAAAAATTGTCTTTAAAAAATCCACGCCTTAGATAACCATTGAAAAATTGTCTTTAAAAAATCCACGCCTTCGATAACCATTGAAAAATTGTCTTTAAAAAATCCACGCCTTAGATAACCATTGAAAAATTGTCTTTAAAAAATCCACGCCTTAGATAACCATTGAAAAATTGTCTTTAAAAAATCCACGCCTTAGATAACCATTGAAAAATTGTCTTTAAAAAATCCACGCCTTCGATAACCATTGAAAAATTGTCTTTAAAAAATCCACGCCTTAGATAACCATTGAAAAATTGTCTTTAAAAAATCCACGCCTTAGATAACCATTGAAAAATTGTCTTTAAAAAATCCACGCCTTAGATAACCATTGAAAAATTGTCTTTAAAAAATCCACGCCTTAGATAACCATTGAAAAATTGTCTTTAAAAAATCCACGCCTTAGATAACCATTGAAAAATTGTCTTTAAAAAATCCACGCCTTAGATAACCATTGAAAAATTGTCTTTAAAAAATCCACGCCTTAGATAACCATTGAAAAATTGTCTTTAAAAAATCCACGCCTTAGATAACCATTGAAAAATTGTCTTTAAAAAATCCACGCCTTAGATAGACCTTGAAAAATTGTCTTTAAAAAATCCACGCCTTAGATAGACCTTGAAAAATTGTCTTTAAAAAATCCACGCCTTAGATAGACCTTGAAAAATTGTCTTTAAAAAATCCACGCCTTAGATAGAAATTGAAAAATTGTCTTTAAAAAATCCACGCCTTAGATAACCCTTGAAAAATTGTCTTTAAAAAATCCACGCCTTAGATAGACCTTGAAAAAATATGTCTTTAAAAATCCACGCCTTCGATAGACCTTGAAAAATTGTCTTTAACAAATCCACGCCTTAGATAGACCTTGAAAAAATATGTTTTTAAAAATCCACACCTTAGATAGACTTTGAACAAATATGTTTTTTTTTTAAATCCACGCCTTAGATAGACCTTGGAAAAATATGTGTTTAAAAATCCACGCCTTAGATGGACCCTAAAAATATATGTTTTTAAAAATTCACGCCTTAGATAGACCTTGAAAAATTTTATTTAAAAATCGACTCCTTGGATAGACCTTGAAAATTTGTATTTAAAAAATCCACGCCTATCATTTGGCCTCATTGGTCCTTGAAAAAATATACAAAATTTCTTCATTAGCATTTTTTGTTAAAATCCTTCCTTCCATCTATCTAATGAAGAAATTTTTCGAAATCGCATTCTCAAAATAAGAAATTTGTCACACACATACCCTCAAATACATTCCTAAACATTTCAAACTTGTCAGCAATTCTGGTGTTCAATTGCAACATTGTTGTGCATGAGTATGTGTGAGAGAACAAAACACAAATCTGAATGCAAATTTTCGCACACACACACATCCTTTCATTCATACAATGTCCTTTTGTTAAACAAATACTTTTGTGTAAACACTTGTAGTCAAATAACAACAATAAAAAGTCCCTATAAAAAGGACATCAAATCCTTTAGCAATGGTAATATTTGTTGCAAACAATTGTGGATTGTTTTCTTTGAAACAACAATGTTTCTCTTAGATATGCAATTTTTATTGGACAATAGAAAACGGTTTCATTTCAATACAATAATTCTGGAAAAAAAAAATCAAATTCAAAAATAAAATAAAAAAATATTCTATTCAAGAAGTCTTCTATTCAAAAAATCCACGCTTTGGTTGAGGGCTTCTCAAAAAGTTTTTTAAAAATTCCACGCCTTGGTTAAGGGCTTCTCAAAAAGTCTTCTTTAAAAAATCCACGCCTTGGTTAAGGGCTTCTCAAAAAGTCTTCTTTAAAAAATCCACGCCTTATTTAGGGCTTCTCAAAAAGTCTTCTTTAAAAAATCCACGCCTTATTTAGGGCTTCTCAAAAAGTGTTCTTTAAAAAATCCACGCCTTGGTTGAGGGCTTATCAAAAAGTCTTCTTTAAAGAATCCACGCCTTATTTAGGGCTTCTCAAAACATGTTCTTTAAAAAATCCACGCCTTGGTTGAGGGCTTCTCAATCAGTCTTCTTTAAAAAAATCCACACCTTGGTTGAGGGCTACTCAAAAAGTCTTCTTTAAAAAATCCACGCCTTGGTTGAGGGCTTCTCAAACAGTCTTCTTTAAAAAAATCCACGCCTTTGCTGAGGGCTTCTCAAAAAGTCTTCTTTAAAAAATCCACGCCTTGGTTGAGGGCTTCTCAAAAAGTCTTCTTTAAAAAATCAACGCCTTTGTTGAGGGCTTCTCAAAAAGTCTTCTTTAAAAAATCCACGCCTTATTTAGGGCTTCTCAAAAAGTGTTCTTTAAAAAATCCACGCCTTGGTTGAGGGCTTCTCAAAAAGTCTTCTTTAAAAAATCCACGCCTTGGTTGAGGGCTTCTCAAAAAGTGTTCTTTAAAAAATCCACGCCTTGGTTGAGGGCTTCTCAAAAAGTCTTCTTTAAAAAATCCACGCCTTGGTTGAGGGCTTCTCAAAAAGTGTTCTTTAAAAAATCCACGCCTTGGTTGAGGGCTTCTCAAAAAGTCTTCTTTAAAAATCTACGTCTTGGATAGGTTGAGGGCGTCCCTAAAAAGTCTTCTTTAAAAAATCTACGCCTTGGATAGGTTGGGGGCTTCTCAAACAGTATTCTTTATTGAAAAATCCACGCCTATAATAGGCCTTGAAAAATCCACGCCTATAATATTCCTTGAAAAATCCACGCCTATAATAGGCCTTGAAAAATCCACGCCTATAATAGGCCTTGAAAAATCCACGCCTATAATAGGCCTTGAAAAATCCACGCCTATAATAGGCCTTGAAAAATGCACGCCTATAATAGGCCTTGGAAAATCCACGCCTATAATACGCCTTGGTTAGGCCTTGAAAAAATCCACGCCTATAATACGCCTTGGTTAGGCCTTGAAAAAATCCAAGCCTATAATATGCCTTGAAAAAATCCACGCCTATAATACGCCTTGGTTAGGCCTTGAAAAAATCCAAGCCTATAATAGGCCTTGAAAAAATCCATGCCTATAATACGCATTGGTTAGGCCTTGAAAAAATCCAAGCCTATAATAGGCCTTGAAAAAATCCACGCCTATAATACGCCTTGGATATTGAAAAAATATTCTTTAAAAAATCCACGCCTCTATTAGGCTTTGAAAAAATATTCCACGCCTAGGTTGAAGGCTTCTCAATAATATTCTTTATTATTGGTTGAGGGCCTTTAAAAATATGATTTAAAAAAAATCCCCATTACATATTTCCTTCCAAACACTGCCCTGCAGTAACACGGAGCTGTCAAAGCCCCCTCTTCATCATCAATAAATTGTGAAAATCGATTTAATCATACTATATGTGTTTGTAAGTGAAAGTGCACATATCGCAAAATAAGATTAAATAAATACAGCTGTATACACACACATATACATCCATCCAAACATACAGACACAATCGTTCATGTTTACACAGACACAATAAACAATAAATTTAAAGCTATCATCCTTATACGACATTCCAATGCATAAACATGTAGCACCCGCAGCAACAGCAGCTAGCTCCACAATATCGTAGAGCGACAACGATTCCATTAAGGACAAAACAAAATACGCACACACATACACACGCTCGCACCCTCACATATCCTTACACTACGAGTATAATTTCAATTTTTCAGTTGTAAATGGGGATACATCTACGCGCAAGAAAACAGCAACAACAACTGAACTGGAAGCAAGGACAAAATAACACACAGACATACACCCAGAGTATTGGCACATATATACGTTAACAATTACACATACACACAGTAATTTGAAAATAGGACAACCAAAGGAAACAAAACAACAAACTGGCAAAAGAACAATCAGGCAATGCCAGCCAAAGCAATGGCTGGTTGACTGGCTGGCTGACTGCCTGCCATGATTTGATGGATAAATGCAGCAACAACAACAAATGGGGAAATTATTTAGCTGTTTCAGGGGGGAGGTTTTCAAAATGTTTAATGTAAGAATTTTTAGAAAATAATTATTTTTTGTTACGGAAAAGTGTACGAATGGTGTTAGAAGTAATGTATTTAAAACGACGTACTAATTTTGCTCTCATTAACAACAATAGATTTTTTTGTGAAAATATGGAAATTATCGGATCACCTAATGGGTGCTTTTTGATACTAAAAATAAGCTCGAATCGAACCAAAAAAAATATACCAATTTGCTTATGAAATATTGACAATATGTGTATGAGGTACCAGATGGCCAAATTTTTCATTTGGCCATCTGGTACCTCATACACATAACTTCAGTACGTTGTGCCAAAATTTTTGCCAATCGGCCTACCTTGGGGTCTTTGTGAACCATTTATCTATCGGACGAAAATATATATGGGAGCTATATCTAAATCTGGACCGATTTTCAGGAAACTTAACACACATCATTCTAGACCTAATTCAGTACGCTGTGCCAAATTTCGTGCAAATCGAAAGATATATAGGGACTTTGGTATACCATTTACATAAAATCGGACGAAAATATATATAGGAGCTATAATCTAAATCAGGACCGATTTTCAGGAAACTTTGCACACATCATTCTAGACCTAATTAAGTACGCTGTACCAAATTTCGTGCAAATCGAGAGATATATAAGGACTTTGGCGCACCATTTACCTTAAATCGGACGAATATATATATGGGAGCTATAATCTAAATCAGGACCGATTTTCATGAAACTTGACACACATCATTCTAGACCTAATTCATTACTCTATACAAAATTTCGTGCAAATCGAGAGATATATAGGGACTTTGGCGCACCATTTACCTTAAATCGGACGAAAATATATATGGGAGCTATATCTAAATCCGGACCGATTTTCAAGAAACTTGACACACATCATTCTAGACGTAATTCATTACCCTATGCCAAATTTCGTGCAAATCGAATTATATATAGGGACTTTGGTACACCATTTACATTAAATCGGACAAAAATATATATAGGAGCTATATCTAAATCTGGACCGATTTTCTGGAAACTTAACACACATCATTCTAGACCTATTTCAGTTCGCTATGCCAAATTTTGTGCAAATCGAAAGATGTATAGGGACTTTGGTACACCATTTACATTAAATCGGACGAAAATATATATGGGAGCTATATCTAAATCTGAACCGATTTTTCCCAATTTCAATAGGGTTCGTCCTTGGGTCATCGAATTCGTGGCCTTCCCCTTCTGCGTGTACCATCACTTGGCTCGCTTGTATATGCCTTTTGAGCTGGGGCATCCTCATCCATTCTCACAACATGACCTAGCTAACGTAGTCGCAGCAGCTCGATCCGTCTGACTATGTCGATGATGATACAGCTCATGGTTCATTCGACGACGATATTCACCGTCGACGCAGATCGGCCAATAGATCTTCCGGAAATTTTTTCTTTCGAACACTTCAAGAGCTGCCTGCTTTGCTAGCGCAAGTACCCATGCTTCACCACGGGTAATATCAGCGTCTTTTAGAGTGTGAGTTTGGTCTGGCGAGAGGTGACCTTGCTTTTGAGTTGCTTACTCAGACCATGGCCCAATCTGTTGGCCAACACTATTCTCCTCCGGATTTCAAAGCTGATGTTATTTGTTTTGTTTATGGCGGTGCCACCTCGAAGCTGTAGTTTTCAAGTTCCACAGTTCTTCTTCTCGCCATTTACTGCTAGTCCAACTTTGGCAGACTTCTTCTTAATTCGTTCAAAGGTGGCTGTTACCGCTTGCAATTTTCGACCCATTATATCGATGTCATCGGCGTCGGCGAGTAACATGTGTTGTTTGCTGTACAGAGTGTCATTTCTGTTCACATTTGCCTCTCGTATGACCTTTTCCAGTAGGATGTTAAACAGGTCTCACGACAAACTGTCACCTTATCTGAATCCTCGTTCGGTATAAATGGGCTCCAATAGGTTCATTCCGACTATAACTGCTGACCTTGTGTCAGTTAAAGTTATCCTGCATAGCCGTAATGATTTTGCAGGAATGCCGAACGCAGACATGGCTTTAAACATTTCTGAACGTTTAGGGATGTCGAATCCGGCTTTATAGTCGACGGATAGGTGGTATGTGTTGATATGTTTTTCGTGGGACTTTTTCAGGATCTGGCGCAGAGTAAAAATATGGTCAATGATCAATAATGTCATTGACTATTGCTTCATACGTTCATACAGCACGCTGGATAGGACTTTACATGCGATGGGAAGGAGACTAATTCCTCTACAATTGTCACATATCGCCTTGTCTCCCGTTTTGTGCACGGTACACAGGATGCTGATGTTCCAATCATTGGGCATGCATTTCTCTAGCCAAATGGGTATCCAGAAGCTTTTCAAAATGCTCCTTCCAGACCCTCAACACGCTGTCTGTATATGTCACCAGGTTTTCTTCTTTATCTCTACAGGAGGATGTGCCTGCACCAAAGCCTTCCGTTTGGTGTTTTACTCGTTGATAAAATTTCCGGACTTCGTTCTGACTCCTGCACATCTCGATTTGCCCATGCTCACGTTTTTCTTGTTCTTTCTTCTTTTTGGTGAAAATACGTTTCTCCTCTCTCCTTTTTTCCCCATAATTCTCCATCGCATTACGCGTTGCTACTTTCTGCAGGTTTGCTCTATACGCTGCGTTTTTCACATCAGTAGCATTGCGACATTCCTGATCGTACCATGGGTTTCTAGATGGTGGTTTATGGTACCCAAGTGTTGCTTTTGCTGCAGTTTGTAGGGATCATAGGACTAAGAATTTCAGTTTTTAAGGCCGAACGATTTTTTTTTTGTTTCAAGAGTTGAGGCTAAGGGGATTTTCAGACCCAGGGAGAAAATGTACCGAAATAATTTTTTTGGGCTGAAGATTTAAAATATCTGGAAACTAAGGCTGAATTAAGAGCAGACAATGAGCGAAGACAAGTCTGAAATAATCTACAAAAGGAGTTGGACCATGTTCTGAATTTAATTTCAGTCAGTCTGAAAAAATAAAATGAACATTTTCCTGGGGTGAGTTTCTGAATTCAGAACCGAACCATTTGTAGATCCTGTTTTAAAAAATTACAGACTTACGGCTGAAGGGTATCGGTCTACTCGTTTCTTAAAAAACCTTGAAGTCGAAAATTTTCTTGAGGACGAGGAATCTCACACATCTACCAAGAGAATAGTAGTTGTAAGTGATAACAAATAATTTTCCGGGGCTTTTGTGTATCGATTTTTTCAGGAATATCAGATACCGTCGTTATAAAGTATTTCGACTTTGTGCCAATTCGAAACTCCTAACACTTTATATGAGACTTACGATTTCTTGCTAAATTTTATATCATTTTGTGGGTGGGTGAATATACCAGAAGGTGTGGGCCAACATCGCACCCAATCTTGGTAAATTCGCTTAATATGGGATTGATTATATATTTCAGAATTTTCAGAAGGAGTGGACCAATATCCTTCATATTCGATATTGTGTAAACATATTACGATGTGAAAAAAATGGAAACAATTAGGAATGATCGGACGGACTTCAGATTATATCAAATCGACCTTCTAGAACATCCTTAGTTCATATTATAATTTTCTTAAACCATCCCAACTTATTTATTATCTTCGGACCTAGTCCATTTAAATAGTTAATTTCTGTTGCCTTCCGAGACAATTTTAAGCTCCGTCATAACAACAACACAGCACTGCATGCAAGTACGAACTTTGAGTTATTAAAAGAAACAGCTGTTCATGATGATGGTATCCTGCTGAAAAATACTGCTACACAGACAAGCGTATGCACACACACACACATACAACAACATCGACAGCAGTAGCATCATTAGAACCTATTTTAGCACAGCTCAATGTTTTGCGATGTTTAAATATGTGCGAGTTTTTTTAATAAGGCGTTGCAAAACGGAAATCATTAAGGATGTGCCTCACCTCCTCCACCTCAACGGTTCTCATTTCTTAGTGTATAAATGGAGGTGGTGGAGAGAGAGGATAAGAGTTTTCATCTAGCTGATGAACGTAATTAAATTAAATCATAAACTAAATTAAAACATTGCAGCTTTTTTTATTTAATCATAAAATCATTTGGGCGCCATCTACAAAAAAATAATAATATACACCTTACGCTGCAAATGACCTTGCCAAGCCATAAATAAAATAAAACACACACATACAAACAATTTTATGTTAATGCAATAAACAATTTACAAAGTACACACACATACATACAACTATTAAAACCACTACCATGACTATAAAAACTATAAAAAGAAGTACACAAATTTGTTTTTTTTTCAAATCCATTTTTAATCTTTTTGAAAGTTGGGTCTACTTTTCCATCCTTCTCAACCTCCATCTCTTTTTTTCTGGTCATGGTGTAATGGAAGGTAAGGGATTATTCCGGAGATTTATGTGTGGTTGACTTGGCAGCCGTTTTTGTGCGGGTGGGTGCATTTTTCAACACAAGCATACACACATAAAACAAAAGGAAGAAGGGGAGGGGGTGAGGGAGAAGTGAAAGAGAATACGTTGACTTTAATTGGGTCATGGACAAAAGGTCATTTCAAATTTGACATTAAACTGAGAGTTCAATCGGCATAGTCGACGAGTCGAAATTCGAACGATGGAATGTATGAGTAGGAATATTTGGAGGGGTGGATGAATGGAAGAAAACTTTTGAGAAGCCCTCCACCAAGGCGTTGATTTTTTAAAGAATATTTTTCAAGGCCTCAACAAGGCTTTTTGAGAAGCCCACAGGGCGTGTATTTTTTAAAGAAGACTTTTTGAGAAGCCCTCAACCATGGCATGGATTTTATAAAGAAGACTGTTTGGAGAAGCCCTCAACCAAGGCGTGGATTTTATAAAGAAGACTTTTTGAGAAGCCCTCAACCAAAGCGTGGATTTATTAAAGAACACTTTTTGAGAAGCCCTCAACCTATCCAATGCGTGTATTTTTTAAAGAAGTCTTTTTGCGAAGCCCTCAACCAAGGCGTGGTCTTTTTAAAGAAGACTTTTTGGAGAAGCCCTCAATCAAGGCGTGGATTTTTTAAAGAAGACTTTTTGAGAAGCCCTCAATCAAGGCGTGTATTTTTTAAAGAAGACTTTTTGAGAAGCCCTCAACCAAGGCGTGGATTTTTTAAAGAAGACTTTTTGAGAAGCCCTCAACCTATCCAATGCGTGTATTTTTTAAAGAAGTCTTTTTGCGAAGCCCTCAACCAAGGCGTGGTCTTTTTAAAGAAGACTTTTTGGAGAAGCCCTCAATCAAGGCGTGGATTTTTTAAAGAAGACTTTTTGAGAAGCCCTCAACCAAGGCGTGGATTTTTTAAAGAAGACTTTTTGAGAAGCCCTCAACCAAGGCGTGGATTTTTTAAAGAAGACTTTTTGAGAAGCCCTCAACCAAGGCGTGGATTTTTTAAAGAAGACTTTTTGGGAAGCCCTCAACCCCCAACTTTTTGACAAGTTGGATTTTTAAAGAAGACAGAGAAGAGGACCGCAGCCCAGGCGGATTTTGGATTTTTAAAGAAGACTTTTTGAGAAGCCATTAACCAAGGCGTGTTTTTTTAAAGAATACCTTTTGAGAAGCCCTAAATAAAGAAAACTTTTTGAGAAGCCCTCAAGCAAGGCGTGGATTTTTAAAGAAGACTTTTTGAGAAGCCCTCAACCAAGGCGTGGATTTTTTAAAGAAGACTTTTTGAGAAGCCCTCAACCATGGCGTGGATTTTTTAAAGAAGACTTTTTGAGAAGCCCTCAACCAAGGCGTGGATTTTTTATAGAAGATTTTTTGAGAAGCCCTCAACCAAGGCGTGGATTTTTTATAGAAGATTTTTTGAGAAGCCCTCAACCCCCAACTTTTTGAGAAGTTGGATTTTTAAAGAAAGACAGAGAAGAGGACCGCAGCCCAGGCGGATTTTGGATTTTTAAAGAAGACTTTAACCAAGGCGTGTTTTTTTAAAGAAGACCTTTTGAGAAGCCCTAAATAAGGCGTGGATTTTTTAAAGAAGAGTTTTTGAAAAGCCCTCAACCAAGGCGTGGATTTTTTAAAGGAGACTTTTTGAGAAGCCCTCAACCCTCAAAGCTTGATTTTAAAAAAAGACGTTTTGAACAAAATCGTAATTTTTTTAAAGTTTTTATTTACTAACCTTTCCTTGCTAGTTGAAGTTTATTGCCTACAAAGTTGTTGTTTATTTCAATTGGCTGACAGGCATCTTGCGTGTATTTTTTAAAGAAGACTTTTTGAGAACCCCTCAACCAAGGCGTGGATTTTTTAATGAAGAGAGAGAAGACCTCAGCCCAGGCGGATTTTGGATTTTTAATGAAGAGAGAGAAGACCTCAGCCCAGGCGGATTTTGGATTTTTAAAGAAGACAGAGAAGAGGACCGCAGCCCAGGCGGATTTTGGATTTTTAAAGAAGACTTTTTGAGAAGCCATTAACCAAGGCGTGTGTTTTTAAAGAAGACCTTTTGAGAAGCCCTAAATAAGGCGTGGATTTTTTAAAGAAGAGTTTTTGAGAAGCCCTCAACCAAGGCCTGGATTTTTTATAGAAGATTTTTTGAGAAGCCCTCAACCAAGGCGTGGATTTTTATAGAAGATTTTTTGAGAAGCCCTCAACCAGGGCTTGGATTTTTTATAGAAGATTTTTTGAGAAGCCCTCAACCCCCAACTTTTTGAGAAGCCCTCAACCCCCAACTTTTTGAGAAGCCCTCAACCAAGGCGTGAATTTTTTAAAGAAGACTTTTTGAGAACCCCTCAACCAAGGCGTGAATTTTTTAAAGAAGACTTTTTGAGAACCCCTCAAGCAAGGCGTGTATTTTTTAAAGAAGACTTTTTGAGAACCCCTCAAGCAAGGCGTGTATTTTTTAAAGAAGACTTTTTGAGAACCCCTCAACCAAGGCGTGGATTTTTTAATGAAGAGAGAGAAGACCTCAGCCCAGGCGGATTTTGGATTTTTAATGAAGAGAGAGAAGTCCTCAGCCCAGGCGGATTTTGGATTTTTAAAGAAGACAGAGAAGAGGACCGCAGCCCAGGCGGATTTTGGATTTTTAAAGAAGACTTTTTGAGAAGCCATTAACCAAGGCGTGTTTTTTTAAAGAAGACCTTTTGAGAAGCCCTAAATAAGGCGTGGACAGTGCTGCCAGTTAAATTTCATGAAAAATCGTCAATTTTTCAGAAAAAAATCGGCATAATCGGCATTTGTATTTTTAAAAATCGGCAAAAAATCGGAAGCATATAATTTATAAGTAAATTCATATTTTTTGGTTTATAACAATAACAATATTGTTTATTACATTAAAAAAAAAAGATAAAAAATTCAATTCTGTATAAAAAAATAACATAAAAGATTAATTTTTCTACAAAAAATGTAGATTTTTCTAAAATATAGTAATTATTATGTACACTAGTGAGATCTTTCAGATCATAAAAATAACTTACAAACTAGTACATATTTTTATTACACAATTTTAGTAATTCATTATCAATTTTGACATTAAAACAATTTGAATTATTTAGTTTGAGGTAATATTTAGAATAAAGAATCCCTTCCAATGAATCATTCTCAAGTGAGCTTCTAATTTTAGTTTTGTTAAGGTTTACCTGACTAAAAATTCCTTCCACATTTGCTGTGGAGTGTGGAAGAACCATAATTCTTTGTACAAATTTAGACAAAACTGGAAAAGCTAAATTGGAGTCCGCACGTTTAACTTCGGAAAATTTTTTCCAAAAAGTTTTTAAATTATATTCTGCATTTTCAAAAATTTCTTCAAAATTCAGAAAGTTTAACTCCCTAAACTCGGAGTCTAAAGATTTGCCTTATTCGATGTTAAATGTAGACTAGACAGAGTACAATGCTGACAAAAAATGCCATTGAAAACGGCTGCGGCGAGTCGCCGATAGTTATAATGATTTAAAGCTGCCAATTTTATAAAAAGTTAGACAATTTGTGTCGATTGTTGAAATATCGGCAATTCTGAGGCAAAAATCGGAAAATCGGCATTTTTCATTTTTAGAGTGAAAAATCGTCAAAATGCCGATAAATCGTCAAATATGGCAGCCCTGGGCGTGGATTTTTTAAAGAAGAGTTTTTGAAAAGCCCTCAACCAAGGCGTGGATTTTTTAAAGGAGACTTTTTGAGAAGCCCTCAACCCTCAAAGCTTGATTTTAAAAAAAGACGTTTTGAACAAAATCGTAATTTTTTTAAAGTTTTTATTTACTAACCTTTCCTTGCTAGTTGAAGATTATTGCCTACAAAGTTGTTGTTTATTTCAATTGGCTGACAGGCATCTTGTTTTTGCAGTTTCATGCTCTACTTACAAATGGACATTGGCCAAAGGATCAGGTGACATACGATTTTGTCAACATAGGATGTATTGTTTGAAAGGAGCCATTTTGAATATTTTTCCAAGAAAATGTGGAGGGGTTTTCTTGCAGAATTTGACATCAAATGGTGACATTTGAAATTGGTATTTGGATGTTAGATGCCCTGCAGTTACTATTTATAAAAAAACAGCTTTGGATATCTACATACATTTTGCACATACAACCCATTGTCCTCCCAAGTCCATTAATATCCTTCCGTTTGTTTTCTTTTTTGATTTGATGCCTTTGGAGGATGCTGTTGTTTTTTTATTGTTGCTATTGTTATAGTTTCCTTCTTTACAGTTTGTTTTATGGTCACTTTTATCGAGTGACTGACTTGATGTGTCAGTCTTGTATATATGCGAGTGTCTGTGATTGCGTGTGTGTGTTAAATCTACTTAGTTAGCCAGCTCAGGAAGTATCATCTTAAGGATATTCTCTTTAACTTGTTTTGCTAAACAAAACACATACCGACTTGGGTATTATCGGGTACTTATCTGGAATACTATTTGTATATATAAAACATAACATAAAAAAATAAATAGTTTTTTTATATCCTAAAGGAGGATATTTTATATCCAGCAAATAGAAACTGTTAAATATTTCATGGAGAACAAATGTAACTTGGTTCATCCCTCAACAAATTAGCAATGCACAAAGCATTAAAGATTTCAATGTAAACGGGAATAAGGGTTTTTATAGGAGCTGCATAAAAATAATATTTCATTTAAGAATATTTCTTAAAAATGTGTTCTTTAAAAAAGACAATTCTTTAAAAATATTTCCTGCAAAAAAAACCAACGCCTTGGTAGAGGGCTTCTCAAAAAGTCTTCTTTAAAAATATTTCCTGCAAAAAAAAACCAACGCCTTGGTAGAGGGCTTCTCAAAAAGTCTTCTTTAAAAAATCCACGCCTTGGTTGAGGGCTTCTCAAAAAGTCTTCTTTAAAAAATCCACGCCTTGGTTGAGGGCTTCTCAAAAAGTCTGCTTTAAAAAAACCACGCCTTGGATAGGCCTTCTCAAAAACTGTTCTATAAAAATCCACGCCTTGGATAGGCCTTCTCAAAAAGTCTTCTTTAAAAAATACTCGCCTTGGTTGAGGGCTTCTCAAAAAGTGTTCTTTAAAAATCCACGCCTTGGATAGGCCTTCTCAAAAAGTCTTCTTCAAAAAATCCACGCCTAGGTTGAGGGCTTCTCAAAAAGTCTTCTTCAAAAAATCCACGCCTAGGTGGAGGGCTTCTCAAAAAGTCTTCTTTAAAAAAATCACGCCTTGGTTGAGAGCATCCCAAAAAATCTTCTTTAAAAAATACACAGCCTTGGTTGATGGCTTCCCAATAAGTCTTCTTAAAAAAATCCACAGCCTTGGTTGAGGGCTTACCAATAAGTCTTCTTTAAAAAATCCACGCCTTGGTTGAGGGCTTCTCAAAAACTCAGCTTTAAAAAACCATTCCTTGGTTGAGGGCAAAGATCCACGCCTTGGGCTTCTCAAAAAGTCTTCTTTAAAAAATCCATGCCTTGGTTGAGGGCTTCTCAAAAAGTCTTCTTTAAAAAATCCATGCCTTGGTTGAGGGCTTCTCAAACATTTTTCCTTAAAAAAATCAACGCCTTGGTTGAGGGCTTCTCAAAAAGTCTTCTTTAAAAAATCCACACCTTGGTTGAGGGCTTCTCAAAAAGTCTTCTTTAAAAAATCCACGCCTTGGTTGAGGGCTTCTCAAAAAGTCTTCTTTAAAAAATCCACGCCTTGGTTGAGGGCTTCTCAAAAAGTCTTCTTTAAAAAATCCACGCCTTGGTTGAGGGCTTCTCAAAAAGTCTGCTTTAAAAAAACCACGCCTTGGATAGGCCTTCTCAAAAACTGTTCTATAAAAATCCACGCCTTGGATAGGCCTTCTCAAAAAGTCTTCTTTAAAAAATACTCGCCTTGGTTGAGGGCTTCTCAAAAAGTGTTCTTTAAAAATCCACGCCTTGGATAGGCCTTCTCAAAAAGTCTTCTTCTAAAAATCCACGCCTAGGTGGAGGGCTTCTCAAAAAGTCTTCTTTAAAAAAATCACGCCTTGGTTGAGAGCATCCCAAAAAATCTTCTTTAAAAAATACACAGCCTTGGTTGATGGCTTCCCAATAAGTCTTCTTAAAAAAATCCACAGCCTTGGTTGAGGGCTTACCAATAAGTCTTCTTTAAAAAATCCACGCCTTGGTTGAGGGCTTCTCAAAAACTCAGCTTTAAAAAAACCATTCCTTGGTTGAAGGCAAAGATCCACGCCTTGGGCTTCTCAAAAAGTCTTCTTTAAAAAATCCATGCCTTGGTTGAGGGCTTCTCAAAAAATTTTCCTTAAAAAATCAACGCCTTGGTTGAGGGCTTCTCAAAAAGTCTTCTTTAAGAAATCTACGCCTTTGTTGATGGCTTCTCAAAAAGTCAGCTTTCAAAAATCCACGCCTTGGTTGAGGGCTTCGCAAAATTTAATACTCCTTGAAAAATAATTTTATTTAATTATGAATCCCCTATGTTACTCTTAATTATATTTCTATATCAACATTAATCGAATTATACTAAAATAAATATCCTTCAAATATTGAAACAGTTTCACACAAGAAATATGTATTGGCACGCCTGTTGCCCACTTATGGTGCTTGACTGCAGTTGGCAGCAGCCCAGTTTGTTTACTCTTTGTTTATGTTTTTCATTTTTCAATTTTTTGGAATGCAAACAACACAAATTCACACTCAATGCCATTGATGGTACCAACCACACCCGTCCATTTCGTCCTGATTTCCCTCCTCCTCAAGTCGTCATCTTCCATAGTAGCAGTTAGGCAGGACAACAGAGGATTTCCTTTGTTGTCTGCAATGCTGAGCAGCATCACAGAATCATGCCATGCCAAAGAAGGTAGTGGTGTTGGTAAACCACAAAATTATTGAGGAACTGCATTGTTGTTGTTGTTGTTGGCAGTGTGACATTCAACAAAAACCGCTCTAAGCCACTTACTCAATACTGGAGGAGAGTGACACTGCAACTGCTGTTAGTCACACTGCATCCAACGGCAAGGACTCTTGCACTCTCTGCATGTGTGTGTGGGCTTGCAATACAAATACATTGGTAGTCTTGTAGAGTGCTTGTGTGTAAATGTGTCTGTGTGGTAGGAACTCTGCATTGGTTTCAATGTATTTGTTACACGTCAATGTTCGATTATATAATTTCTTGTTGCGGAAATTGTCATGAACAAAAAGCACACACACACACACTCGCTCACTCATACATACACACATTTATTCATAATTCTAAAGTTGTGTATGATTGCTTGCTTGTAGTGTACACACACAAAAAAGGACATTCGAAGAGAGCAAGAGACTGAGAAAGAATTGTACACATTTAAAACATTAACAGCCGTTAATGTCCTGTAGGTATAAAAACAATTAGGAGATAGTTGGAGGGAATATTTTTACAGAATGGGAGAGAGAGAGGAATTATTATCTATCTCTCACATTGGAAATTTGCTCTCTCGTTGAAAAGCTTTTATCTTGAGTAATGTCCTTGAGTGTTTTTTTGGTGAGTGAGAACAAAAATTTTGAGTTGAACTCAGAGTGTTAGGCCTTCTCAACAAGCCGTCTTTAAAAAATCGACACCTTGGTTGAGGGCTTCTCAAAAAGTCTTCTTTAAAAAATCGACACCTTGGTTGAGGAGGGTTTCTCAAAAAGTCTTCTTTAAAAAATCGACACCTTGGTTGAGGAGGGTTTCTCAAAAAGTCTTCTTTAAAATCCACGCCTTGGATAGGCCATCTCAAAAAGTCTTTTTTAAAAACCACGCCTTGGATAGGCCATCTCAAAAAGTCTTTTTTAAAAACCACGCCTTGGATAGGCCATCTCAAAAAGTCTTTTTTAAAATCCACGCCTTGGATAGGCCTTCCCAAAAAGTCTTCTTTAAAAATCCACGCCTTGGATAGGCTTTCTCAAAAAGTCTTCTTTAAAAATCCACGCCTTGGATAGGCCATCTCAAAAAGTCTTTTTTAAAAACCACGCCTTGGATAGGCCATCTCAAAAAGTCTTTTTTAAAATCCACGCCTTGGATAGGCCTTCCCAAAAAGTCTTCTTTAAAAATCCACGCCTTGGATAGGCCTTCTCGAAAAACATATATGGACTTTGGTGCCCGATTTACCATAAATGGGACGAAAATATATATGGGAGACATATCATAATCTGACCCGATTTTTTGGAAACTTGACACACATCATTCAAGACTCAATTCAGTACCCTATGCAAAATTTGGTGCAAATCGAAAAATATATAGGGACTATAATGCACTATTTACATAAAATCGGACGAAAATATATATGGGAGCTATTTCTTTATCTGGACCGATATTCACGAAACTTTGCATACATCAATCTCGACCTAATTCAGTACCCTATGCCATATTTCGTGCAAATTAAAAGATATATAGGGACTTTGGTACACCATTTACATAAAATCGGACGAAACTATATACGGGAGCTATATTTAAATCTGAACCGATTTTCACGAAACTTAGCATACATAATTCTGGACCTAATTCAGTACCCTATGCAAATTTCGTGCAAATCAAATTATATTTAGGGACTTTGGTGCACTATTTACCTTAAATCGGACGAAAATATATAGGGTTCGTCCTTGGGTCAAATAAGTGACTTGTGCAAAATTTCATCCAAATCGGATCATAAATGCTACCTGTACTTTGTTTACAATTTAATATCTACAGACGAGCGGACGAACGGACATGCATAAATCGACTCAGAAAATTATTCTATGCATATTCTCAAACATATGCACAAAGACATAATACACTGTACCATATTTCGACTGTTTTAAACCAGTGAGCGGAGCAGTATAGTCGGACGGGGCCAACTTCATAGAAAATCTCACTTTGTGTGGTTCTGTATTCTGAGTCTGGCCAATATTTCGCGATATTTGCACCCTCTTGACTAACTAGAGGTCAACAAATGTTATTAATATTCAGTACAGTCGTTCTAATTACTTGTCCAGATTCCCTTCACCGTGGCTTGTGTTGTGATGTTCGGCTTTCAATTGTGGCCTATAGATCGACTCGAAAAAAAACACACACACAAAAATTAAGTTTTCGGTCCACTTCATCCCAAAATTATTATCTGATCATCACCGAAAATTATAGGCATGTCCTTGACCATAACGGGAACCTCACGGAACAACATAGTTGTGTAGGGTATAAAACATGCCTCTGATAGGCCTTGAAAAACAAAAATTAAACTACAAATTGTTTTGTTGTTGTTTTTTTAAAGATGTTTATTTTTTATTTCAATCACAGCACAGAATACAGAGATTATTTTCATGAAATTTGGAAACGAAATCTATGTTCAATACAAAGTAAATTAAGTATAGAGTACAAAAACCAAAAATTTTGAAATTGAAAATGTATAGTAGTTGAGAGTGAGTTATGGGAACAGATTCATAGATTAATATGGGATACAATGGAAATGACTTTTTTATATTATTCATACCGGAAAACTATACTAACAAGCTACATGTTTTTTATTTTAATTTTTTTCAAATACAAAATCATTTTTTTCATTTCAACATTATCAATAACATCAACTACAGTTCTTATATTTTTTTGGGATTTTTATTTTTGAATTTTTTTCCTTGGTTACAGATTACAGTTTGGTTTTCTTAGATAGGTGTTTTTTGGTTTTGAAAATACATAGAAACAGTTGTTTTGGATATAGGTAGGTAGGTAGGTAGTAGAGTTTCTATTATTTTTTATGCAGGATTGGGTTGTATAGATATTTATATATGTTTTTGTATATAGACAGTTTGTAGATATAGATCGGGTTTCTGTGATTCTCTTTTTTTGGTTTTTGTGAACATTAAATATTTTTTTTTGTTGTTGTTGCTTAATATTTCAATTTTAATTTTCATATATATTTTACACATAATCTCATAAATTTCATGCAACATTTAAATTTGTTGTTTTATTTCTTTTAGGTTCTCCAAATATTTTATTTCAACGATTGATTATATTATATATATTGTTTTGTTGGTATAGGTGAGTTGTTAATGATTGTATTATGTTGTTGCTGATTTTTCTTCGTGATCGAAAATGTTGAAGGTGTTTAGTTATTTTGGTATTTGATTGTTATAAAAGGAGTTTTCAGGGCTGTATGTTGAAAAAAAAAAATAAAATAGCATTTTTCAAGATGTTAGTAGTTTCGTGACCAGTTTACGTGAATTTTGATAACCCTCCGAATACCCGAAATGGTAAATTTTTGTCACATAGGTGGCAAAATGAGGCGAGAACCTTTAAAGTACCTAAAATGGGACAGGGCATTTATGAGACAAGAACCTTTAATGTACCTAAAATGGGACAGGCAGCTATATGAAAACATGAATATTTTTTCCAGTAGCTACCAAGGACTTCGGTTCGGTTGCGGAAAACGTTTTATGTAAGTAAATACTCCGCAGATTACAAAAGTCCAATATATTAATTAGTTAACTGCGAATAAATTTGGCGGGCCTAAAGAGAGGGTCTCAGAAGTTTTACCACCCCCCAATAATAAACCAAACATTGTTGAATGCTATCGGATACGTCCAATGGTTGTGGTTAGGGGGAAACCCATTGGGTAAATGAATGCAAATAAATGAAGAAGTCACAGACTGCAAAAACCTGGGTGCCTTGTCTCCTATCCTGAAGGATGACACCCTAACGCTGGTGTTCTATTGTAGTCTGCATTCAACGGAACGTCGTTAATATCTAGGCGCCTCTATTACTATTACGTATAGTTTCTTATCCTTGCCATGGCAAGGTAGCTTTTTCATAGTCGACTTCATGTCCACCACTCCTACCGACATCTATGGATTCCGAAACATTTACAAACCTCCAAAACAAACCCTTCGACGGTATGATGATGTGGCAGCTTTGGTACTCACAATCTCACTGAGGGACCCAGTCGAGTATGTCCATTTATGATGTGGACTTGAAATTGGGAAAAATGTCAACTGAGGGGGGAAATAGTCACGATTGGGGTTTTCAAAGACTTTTCGGAATCCTCACTGCCGGGTTTAGAACCCAAAGTGTCAAATCAAGAATTACCTAAAGGTCATAACGAAGTATCCGAGAGTGATTGTTCTCACAAGGCCACTAGGGAACTTTAGGTCAATAGAATTGCTACATTGAGTGCCGTGGCAACATCTGTCAGGACGTCTACCAAAGTGGTGCTAAAGAATATCCAATGTTAAGTATCAGAGCGTTTCCGCGACCGAGGTGTCTACGAACGGAAACGGCCCGAGTCTTTCTCAGTCCATTGTAATAACGATTTTCGAAGAAGCTGTAAAGACTAAGGTCAAATCCTCCTTATCGCTTGGAGCGATGAAGAAAATGAAATCGATGGAAGGACAAAAACCAGCTGCGAAGAAATCGTTGTTGCAAAAAACAACCTAGTCGTCGGCCTTGCATCTATCCGTAGTGGTTAAGAAGTATAGTGGATCGAGAAGATGCAAGTCAGACTTATTGGAATATTTTAGGTTACCTCCAGAGGGGGTTGAGACAACAACACAGAAGATTATCTCAGATGAATCCAATGGGCGGATCAGCGAGAATCATTGGATGCTATTCAATCGTAATCGAAAAACCATCTTCCTCCCGAACGAGGTTGATTAGCAACGTCTACAAATCGGAGAGATTACCCTGTATACGGGGACGAAGAACATCGCCTGTGGGAATATCGAGTCTCCTGACAACCTTATTACTGTTGTTGATGTTATCGTCTGTATCTCAGACTCCTGTATGGTCTTAACCGCCTCTTTTGTAATTGGGGGAGAAAAACACCGATTCTCATATGGGAAAAAAAACATACCTTCTTGGAAAATGGTGGACTGGATATACCAATAAGTTGTCAATGAATGTTACGGACAATGAAATTCAAACTGCACTCCAGGAAAGATACTTTTGATATCGAAGACCTTTATAGCAACAGACGTATAAGCATACTTTAATGCTAATCAGTCTAATACCCGGATATTAACAGTCATTAATTTGTGATTTTGTCTTTATACGTATTGTATTCTCAGTCGACTCCCACTCTCAAGTGTTAGGCAATTAGAGAATAACAACATGATTTGTTGCAACAAGTAAAACGTCGTTAAGTTCAGCCGGGTCGAACATTTTTATAACAACCACCATGAGGTGGAAATTCAAAACACTTGTAATCATTCAAGACCTTTATATGTGGTGGGCTATTACAATGGCAAATATTTGATAGGACGATTTGACATCCAATGAGAATTAAATAGAACCAAATCGGTTAAAAACTCGCCCATTATTTCCAAAATACCGAATTATGTGGTAACTGCTATGTTGAGGCTATCCTAAAAAGTGAGCCAATATTGATGTTTTTTGGATAGGAATATTTGCTAACCAGTTCGAATTCTAAAAACGGTTGAAACACATGCCAATACTCCATAAAATATGGAGGGGGCTATCCTAAGCAGACCATTCTTGATCATTTTCTCTAATCCAAAATACTAAATTGTAGCTAATTTGGTTGATGAACATGCTGAACTCTTCAAAATACAAAATTTAAAATCTCTATCTTAAATCTACTTAAATCACTTCGAATTATGGTGGAGCATATAACTAGAACTACAAAAATTGCCGTCCGCTTCCATTATAGAGTTCTATGAATGGATTATTACTCGGCAAGTGCATTGCATTACGATAATCGTTTTCTCGTTTTAAGAATTAAATCCATGAACCCTCAATTTGAACTTTCAAGTCAGACCGAATACCAGAAGTAGTAACGTTCTACTTCGAATTTGTATAATAATGATATTCTAACTTTGTAATCTTGATAAAACATGGCAGAATCAGGTTTGGACGTTTTGACCAATAAATCGTTATAATAAATGACAAAACGATATGGATTGTTCATATCAAAATATGTAAATACCAAATAATACATTCACATATATGTAATTTTTAAAATTTTTATATTTAACACACAGCCCTAAAAATAATTAATTCAAAATATATAATTTTCTATACAATTTGCAATCAATAAGTATACAAGGAATAATTACAAAACTAAAGAAATATTTAAAAAAAATAGTACTGCAATTTCTTTGACAATTGTTTCAAAACTGCATATTTTTGTTCTAAAAAATAAAACTACATTTAAAATAATCTCAAGATAAATGTACTTAAAACAGTTGTTTTTGGTTTTGTTCCTTCTTTCAAAAGTGTACACTGACTGTTTGTATATGATGACTATTTTCAGTGAAAATAATTTGTTTATATTTGGTCTGTTGCAGTACTGCAAGAATCTACTAATTTTACTAGAGTTAAAGGTAGTAGATTCTTGCAGTACGGAAACAGATCAATTAATTTTAAAAATATATTAAATGTGTACAATATCATATTTTCTTACTTAAAACAACAATAAAATTAAACATGAGCAAAAAAAAAACAAAATCAGCCTTCGTCCCATTTTGACTAATGACAAAAAATTATCATAAATTAAAAACGTAGTAAAGGTGGACATCATTTAAAATATAATAAAACATATGTATAAAATTTCAATTAATTAAAATTAAAAAAATTAAATTAAAAAATAATAATGTACAATTAAACTAAAATAAAAAACAAACTATGACTATTAACATGATTTCTTGATGTTGTTGGTTTTTCTATTTTTCATTTTAATAATATAGTTGCCTAATTTTCTTTAATTTGTTCAATTTTGTGTTTTGTATTTCTATTTGTAGTGAAAAATCTTAAATTTCTTAACATAGTTTTGCTTTGTTGTGGTTGTTGTTCAGAAATGAAGTAGAGATTCCACTAAGAGTAGTAAAAACAAACAATATTCGGCTTTAATAAATATAATTATGTGGGAACACTGCACGTGCTGGCAGATAGTCAGGATCATTTTGATTGCGATAGCGACGGGCTAAAAATACAGCAAGTACCTGGAAGAGAGAAAAAAGGAGATTAATAAAAATCATCAATTTTTAGTTGAATAAATTAAAAAATAATATATAAAATTAGTAAACTTAAAATAAAAATAAACAATAATAATAAAAAGATTAAAAAATTAATCAAAGTGTAAAAATGAAATTAAAATATAAATAATGTAGAAAACGACAATCAAAGCTAAATCGGGCGATTTCAGTATTATTTTTCATATCTCGAATCTGGTTCAAAAATAATATCCTACACTAATTTATGCGTGTAAACAAAGAAGCTTATACGAGGGCAGTTCGGAAAGTTCTTAGCCTAGCACAGAAAGCACGGTATAAACAGAAAAAAGTTAGGTGTTTTGGAAACTTCCATCTCTGTTATGAACATTTATTAAATTTTGTTTCGACCTGCCAACTCTTTCATATATAAACAGGTGTTCAAAAAAGACGCATCCGCAATTTTTTACAATGGAAAAATTTGAAATGCGTGCTTTCATCGCGTCTTGATGCGTCTTTTATGAACACAAAATTTAATATGTGTTCATAACAGAGATGGAAGTTTCCAAAACACTTAATTTTTTTCTGTTTATACCGCGCTTTATGCGCTAGGCTAAGAACTTTCCGAACATTCCTCGTATATAAATTCAAAAAATCCAGAAATATTTTATAAATGTTACTACATGGACTGGTTGTATCTAATGTGAATCAAATGACAGCAGAGTGAATTTAGTAGTCAGAGGACAACACCAATAGATAAGTGTAACTTCGGTTTTTGGCTGAACCATAGGATATGGGAAATCGCTACTTGCTGGTAGAGTTGGTTGTGAATTTCTATTCGTCATTTTGGCTGGGAGAGCAGTGAAACGAATACACCGAATTCCTTATATAGATTTAGGGGTAAATAATTGATTTACTCTGGTATTTGAAATGTGTTCCTTTTCAGATCTGAAGGTTACATACTTATAGGTTCCCGATAAACAACAAACGATCGAAAATAAATTTCAGAGATGTGCCGATTGAGATTTCAATAAATAACAAATTTATATGCTACTAAAGGGGAATTCAGGTGGCTAAACATGTGTCTTGGATTTGCTTCAATAACAATGGAAATTCGAATTTAAAAAATAAAATCTAAGGACCCTAACTACAATCATGGAGCACCTGTTGGCCTGAAAAAATAATTTAGAGTCGCAATGCTGAATTCTACGGCAAATCACTAATGTAAAAGCCAACATAAATGAGGGTTTCCAGGTTATAACAGATCTAGTGTCACTATGCTAATGTCAGACGAGCTGTGACAATCTCCTTTTATTCTTGAGGGGACATCTTTATTCAAAAACATTGAGATTGCAATTTGCCAGAAACTGTTCTAACAGCTCCATAAAATAACTCAATGAGATACAATTTGAATGAATAATTTAAGACTACATATTTTAAACTACAGAAGACATTTAGAAAATCTTTAATAGCTTAAGAGGAAAGGTGATCTGCCTTGGGAAAAATCTCTTAAAAGTCGTATATCTTTAGAAGTTCTTTTGAAATGGAAGAACCACATCAAAACATATCTTTAAGGTTATCTAGACCCTTTGAAGGTCTTCTATCTTAGATAACCCTCCCAAACATCTATGTAAGACCTAATATATTTAGAAGATATATATTCTACATCCAGAACCACTCTCTAGACGACCACTTGAAGGTTTTATATCATAAGTAGATCTCTTGGCAAATCTTCCATCTTTAAAAAGGCCTCTGGAAGTCTTTCTCTACAAACATTCTCGATAGTAGGCTCTCACTAGGAATTCATCTCCTAACGAGTTAGACCTCATTCGATACATTGTGCAACACTTCGTGTGCAACATTAATCAGTCAATATTTTGGTATTTTGTGTAAATTTTTATCAAAAATATATTTATGGTATCTACACTGGTAGCCAATAATAATGCAACTTAAAGTTTTAAATCGGGTGCTCTATTCACATAAAAAAACTAAAGCAAAACTCGTTTGGAAAGAAATAATAGGTTTGTCGATAACTTACTGAGTAAAAATTACCCAGTAACTTCTGTTGAGAGAGTTCAACGATATTGGTGAGAGGGTTATCATTTGATATAACCTCAAGAACAAAGCGTAGACGAGCTGTGGTAACAGGTCTACATACCCGGAAACGTCAAGAAAGCCATTTATTTCCTGAAAAGAATCCGAAAACTAGATTGGCTTTCGCAGAGGCTCATATCAATTGGAATCCGACTCAGTGGAGAAATATTCAGCCTTATTCTGGATATTTGCTAGGGAGATATCTCGCATGTAAAAAAAATTCGCTTTCACATTCTCGCCTTATTCTGAATGAATAGGGAGATGCAAAAAATGCGAGATGCGGATTCGAGTTTTCGAAAATGGTGGTTGAAAAAAAGATTCGTGTTGCCATATCGTAAATTAAGTTGCAATGTGTGTGGCCATATTGTAATTTAAGTTGCATTGTGTGTTGCCCCATTGTAATTTAATTGTGTAACATTTTTCAATATATTATTTATTGATTTTTGTTATTAAAAATTGTTAATTTTTATTGTTATTTAAACTATATAGCAATACAAATGTGAAATATCAAGAATCCGCTGTATAAATGCTTTGTAATTAAAAGAAAATAAATTAAAGTTTGAAAATATGGCAACCTACAATATGGCATGTGAAACAACTGTTCATTGTTTTGATGCAATTTGTTGCAACTACTACAATAGATTACAAATAAAAGAACATTTTTTATGATGGCAAAAACACAACGAATAATAGGAAGGAATCTGCGATTTAATTAATTAATACACAGTTTATTATTTCACTACATAATTGTGTGCCTTTTTATTTAATTCCGATATTTTATCTCCCCAAATTCTTAAAATCATAACATAGATTTTTTTTTGAAAAAAAAATTTTTTTTTGTTCTTTCATAATTATTATTTAAATTTTTCACTCTTAAGGGGCTCATCAGGCAAATTTGGGCTTTTAAAATTTTTTCTTGAGAGACAGATCCTCACCCAAAATGTCTGTATTTCGTCTCCAAAAATCAAACTCGACTTAAATATGCCTTATTACCTTCATACATTTCTTGGCAATACTTGGTTCAGCATGCATCGTTATCAATGGGATTTCCAATGGCATTTTATTGGTTGTTTTCTAGTTAAAAATTTGGTTACTATCATTTATAATATTCTAAATCGTCATAGAATAAGTATTGTGTAAATATTTTTCATAAAAATAGTTATTACTTATGTTTTTGTAGTCAACTCACTTTAAATTTATTAGCGAAAAATTTCGCACAAAATTTCATCTCATTCTCCTACTCCCTGTAATTCAGAATACCTAATTTTTCCCCAAAGCGGATTTTTTCGCTTTCGAACTTCATTCAGAATAAGGCTAAAGCGAGAATGCGAAAAAATTCACAGGAAAATGTTGTTCAGAATAAGGCGAACGGAAAGAGCGAGTAAATTCACATGGAATTGACATCCAGAATAAGGCTGATTATGTTCTCGAATTAATTAAATTAAGGCTCAGGCGCGAACTAATATGCGGTGAGAAGGCCTATAAATGAACAAAACAACAGATCTTCACCCTACAGAAACATATTTGTAGTATAATATATAGCAAAATAAAAATAGAGTTTCACAAAGATTTGCCAAGAGATCTTCTCAAAGGTTCAGGATGCGAAGAATCGTCAATAAACAACTAATTTATTATTTGTTGAGTCGCACACCCTTGCACTTAACTTCAACCAAAGTTTTCAAACAGAATGATAGGACTATTTGCAATGAAGTTGCAAGCCTCATTTGAAACATTACTATACCTCAGCTAATGGCATTGGAGCGAATTATATAAGAATCGTTGAATAAGGTCTATATCGATTATGTCTTCCTTTGAAACTGTGTAAACCACTAAATTGCAGCAAATATTGATGGATAGTTTTCCAAAATTCCTGAAACTATCGAAACTGGGAGTAAAGTTATATGGCCGCTATATGTAACCATAGACGAATATTGATAACGTTTTTATGTCCCATTTTTTAATATTTTCAATGTACAATCTAGCGGTGGATTTTTATACCCTACACAACTATGTTGTCAGGGTACAGCTTTGTGCAGCCCCAAGAGTTTGTAACGCCGCGAAATATTGGTCCTAGAACCACCTTTAAGTATACCGATAATATCTCGAATAGCTGAGTCGATTTAGACATCTGTGTCCGCCCATTATGGACCAATTTTCACGACATTTTGAATGTAGGATGGATTCTGACCAATGAAGACTCCTATTGGTTTTGGTAGAGATCAGGTAATATTTAGGGGTGAAATGGACTTTATTTTTGTTTGATTTTCTGGTCGCTCTAGAGGCCACAATTATGGCACAACATCGCGATTTTTTTAATGCTCGGTCCAATGAATAAACATGCCGGTTTGGATAAAGATCGGCCAATATTTAGCGGGGGAAATGGACCCTGACGTATATATTTACCCCCAAGGGACATAGACCCGAGAAGTTGATAGTATATCCAAAGTGGTGGTTGACCTTTAAATTGATACCAATTATATTGCTGTATGTACTCGGATGTGGGAGTTACACTTAAATATGTACAGGTGCTTACGTATTCATATATTATTAATAATCCATTATCACACTGGAGGGCAGAAATATAGCGCTGATCGCTTTCCCAGTTATGGTCAAGGAAAACATAATTTTTTGGTGTTTTTTCGAATCGATCTACAGGCCACAATTATAGGCCAAACATCACAGCACAACCAACGGTGAAGAGAATATGGACAGGGTAATTAGAAGGGCTGCACTGAATTTTTTACCCTTGGAGCACCGAATTGTTTTCTGCAATCTTAGAACAAATTCTGGTTCACAGATTTAATGCAACTATCCTAAATAAGATATGCACAAAATTTGACATCGCTACATCCTTGCATTCGGGAGATACAGTACATTCTTTTGGAAAAATTAAAGCTAATATCGAAAAAAAAAACCAAATGCAAAATCGAAAAATTAAAGTCCAATATCAAAAAAACCAAAGGCAAAATCGACAGAAAAATCATTTTAAATTATTCTCTATATTTTTACAAGAATGAAAAATAATTCTGAAGGCAGAATTCGTAGAATTTGAATACGAAGCGATTTAAATAATTTGGACTGTATACACAATTTAGTACTGTACACAAATTTACCCTCTTCTCTATATTGAAAAGTTCATAAATTTTCCAAAATTTTGATTTTTTTGTTTGATTTTTCTTTTGATATGTGTCGCCCATAATCAGGTCTAAACATATGAAATCCAAATAATATATATATTAACTAGCTGCATATTAAATATAAGCTCTAAACAAGGGTTAAGGAAGAAACCAGTGAGCGGAGCAGTATAGTCGGACGGGGCCAACCATACGATACCCTACACAACTTCCATTAAAATCTAACTTTCTGTGGTTCTATATTCTGAGATTGGGCAATATTTCGCGATATTTGCACACTTTTGAATGGCTAGTGGTCAGCAAATGTTACTAATAATCAGTACAGCCCCTCTAATTACTTGTCCAGAATCCCTTCACCGTGGGTTGTGTTGTGATGTTCGGCTTTCGACTCGAAAAGCACAAATAATTAAGTTTTCGGTAAACTTTATCCGAAAAATTATTATCTGATCATCACCTAGCATTTTGGGCGTAGTCCTTGACCATAACTGGAACCTCATGGAACATTTCAAAGCGATCAGCGCGATATTTCCGCCCCCCAGTGTGGTAATAGGTTACTAAATAATATTTAAGAGTAACTCCCGCATACGAGTACCTACGGCAATATAATTGGTATCAATTTAAAGGTCAATCACACCTCTACGCTATATTAACAACTTCTCGGGTCTATGTCCTTCAGTGGTAAATATATATGCTATAAAATACAAATTTTGTAATTTTTCGCACAAAAGTTAGGGTCCATTTGACCCGCTAAATATTGACAGATCTTTATCAAAACAGGCATGCTTATTCTTTGGTCCGATTCCCTTCTCCATGCAAAAATTCGCGATGTTTGGGCCATAATTGCGGCCTCTGGAGCGACCAGAAAATCAGAAAATCACGGACAAAAGCGTCAATAGCCCACCTAAGAAAATATATTGAAGGGTTTCCTCTAAAGAATAAAAACACCACTTGAAAGTCTTCTATCAATAGAAAAATAGATCTTTCCATTAAAGTGTAAATCTTTAGTAATTTTCTAGAGAATCTTCAGAAGACGTCTAGAAGACCTCCTGTCTTTAGAGATCGTTTTAAGGTATTTAAAAAACCTTCCGTCTTTTGACGGGCTCTTAGTAGATATCTTGCAAGTCGAGAAAGTCATCCCTATGTAGACGTATTTGAAGTTCTCCAACCTGTGGATGATCATTAGAAAGAATTTTATCAATAAAAAAGATAATAACAAACAATAAAAAAAATTGAGAAAATAATTTAAAAATGTGCACTACTTAACAAAAAGCTAAATAAAAACAAAAGAACCAAATAAAAAAAAAACTTTGAACTATAACAAATAAACAATCAAAATTAATTAATTGTTCTCACCCAATATTTTATGACTCTCCGGTTATGTGGAAATGTATTTTTCTTGTATGTAATTCTCTATTCGTAGTAGGCCATAAAAGTGAAGGTAATTGAATGGAACGGATATAGGTTATAGTTTATAATAATTATGAGGATGATTTAGGTATAATTTTTTGGAATGAAACCCTTTTCTTGTGGATATGTTAAAATGAAAAGAAAATAAAAAAAAAGAAAATTTCAAAAATATATATTTTTGTGGGAAAATACTTTAGGAGTTTGTTTGTGATTTAAGATTATAACGAAGGCTGTAGAGTTGTCGGTTGATTGATGCCTGTTTTTTTGTAAATAGCAGATAATTGGGTAAGCTACAGTTTTGGGGATTTTGATGACTAGGAGGGCGGCTTACATAACTAAAAAGTCTCTAAATATAGTTATAAATGTAGATGTATGTACTTATATTAATGTATATATTATTTAATGGGTTTTGTATATATGTAATAGTATAGATGTATATAATGTTTTTTATATATAGATAAGTAATTATGTTTCAATGATTAATGCATATTTAATTATGTAAATGAAGAATAAATAATTAGATTGTGATAGAATGTATGTAGGTTGGTTGGTTAATGTGTGTATGTAAGAATGGAATTTTCTTCATGGTTAAGATCGTAATATATGTAGGAATGGGGGAGAGTGGGCTTTGGTGTTGTGTTATTACAAAAATCATTTTGTTGTTTAATTACATTTTGTTTTTTTATAAACATTTAATGGAATGTGTAATGGTGTATTTGTAAAATATCGAAAATATTTTACATTTTGTTAATATTATTGTTGTTGTAGTTGTATATAAATACAATTTTGTTTTATGAGTTTATCCATATGTTAACACCATTTCCATTTTTTTTACTTTTATGACTAGCATGAATTATTTGGGTCAATTTTTAATGTGGCAAGAAAAGGAGGAGGGGTGTTAGGGGGATTTAGATGCAAATGGGAAAGTGTGAAATGGATTATATAATGTAATTTGTATGTATGTCTATATATAGTTAATGTAATGTAAATCATATTCGTATAAATCATTTCATTATTTTTCGTATTGAATTGTGTTTTGCTTTGCTTTGTTGCAGTTGGTGTATTTAAAGAAATGCACTGGGCAAACCACGTGGATCTTTTTGATTGCGATAGCGAACGGTTAACCAAACACCAATGAACTGATGAGGTCATTCCATTTGTTAGTAGCAAATTTTGGGGAAGAAAAAATACAAAATGTCGTTAATTATTATTAGTCATTTGAAAAATCATTTTAAATTTTGAAAAATAGTAATTCTACTTACCTCTGTAAAACTAAAGAATATACCCAAACCACCGCACAATTTGAATGCATAGTTGATTTTATCCTCCAACTTGGGCAGACATGGTGGACACTGGCAATTGGTATCGTAGGAACCGACACAGCATTGTTTGTTTACCACCTCACAGGATTCGTCAGCCGTGGTATTTGTCGAATTGAAACCACAACAGAGGAAGGTGTCCTGCACTTGTTTGTGCATTGATGCCGGCACTCGATTCCATCCTTCTTCGGCAAATTCCTGTTGCTGTTCCGAATTCACGGCCAAACATGAACTGGCAATGGAGAATTGTATCAGGAAGAGCAAGAACAAAATGATCATGTACTGTTCGAGCGGAACAGAATATTTAAATGAATTAAGGAAAAAACCAGAAATTTGCATAATAATTTTAAGTGTGATTGTGTGTGTGTGTACGCTACAAAGTCATTTAGTTCAATGTGTTAAATAAGATTAAAATTTTTTCATTTTCTTTTTTGTTTTTTTTCGTATGCATAATATATTTTCAGCTTTATAGCTTTCTCTAGAAATTGCATAATGAAGTAAAAGCAATATAAAAAATACAACAACAACAAGACAATAGAGATAAATACAAAGGAATTGTGAGTTCCATCGACCATGTCATGATGATAGAGTCATTTCATCCAGGTTCGTTTAATGTTTATATTTACAATTTGAATAAATTGTTATCCTTTGTTTATCCTCCACACTTTGAACAGAGTTTACAATATCTTTATTTAAAGAAATGATGTAAAATATACACTATTTTAAACAGGCACAAATCAGATACATTTGAATCATGCTTTGTATAAATGAATGACTTGCCTCACATTATCACATTTTTTATTGGTCGCAGCCTTATTGGAAAGTCATTACTCTTACCAGATTTGAGCTATTTTTGGCTACAGTTCAAAATGCTCAAAGCCATATAAAAGCGAACCTGCCTTTCCCTCCTGCGTGAACAGAAGGGGAAGGCCACGAAAAAGATGGAAAGATCAAGTGGAAGACAACATTGCCGAAGATGGTCTTTCCAATTGGAAAAACTGCGCAAAAGACCGACACGCCTGGAAATCTTTTTTAAGCTCAGCATATGGAATGAAAGCTCTGTCACACGTAAGCTATGTAAGTTCAATCTAATTTTTTGAGTCGAATCTGAATCCGAAATAAATGATATTATACACAGTCGAAACACGCCTGTGTATGGAGTAAAATTCTATGACGATTTTTGTCCCCATATAGGCGTATTCTGCCATAGTATGGGGGATAGTCTTTACTCGGAGTAGTCAGTTTTTACCCTACAAAGTGTTGAATTCTAAGCGATGTTGTAATATATCGTGATAAAAAAACTCGAACCTGACGATAATGAAATATATCGGTAGGCATTTAGGCATCTCCTCCAAGTAATGATACCTCCTGAAGGAAAGAATTGAAATACAAAACTAAAATATTGGGTTCGAAATTGACATATATCGGTCATTAATTAGGCATAGCTATCATATAATGATAACCCTAAATATTCGCTAATTCCTACACTATGTAATCAATATTGGTCCCCCTTTAGGCATAGCCTCATATAACTTTGCAATCTAAATTGCAGTAGTTTGAGGATTGTATACTCTACCATGCGTTATTAGTATCAGTCCACGCTTTGGGGTTTTCATAGCTTATGAAAAATCCCCATTAAAAATTTGCTGAAAATTGTATATGGTGTACTTAAGGTTTACAAAAATCTTTTTTTTTTTTTTTTTTGGAAATATCGGTAAAGGTTCACTTGTTGGTATGTTCTCTATATTTTCATTTCAAGCATCTGCCAGTATACCTATGGTCATAGTTCGGCCCTGCGAATTTAACCCTTTTTTCACTTGTTAAGAATATTTTTTCAGGGACCAACTGAGGCATTGATTTTTTAAAGAAAATTTGTCTAGGCCCACACAAGGAGTTGATTTTTTAGAGACCATTTTTCTAGGCCCACACAAGGTGTTGATTTTTTAAAGAATTTTTTAAGGCTCAAACAATGCGTGGATTTTTTTTCAAGGATCAATAGAAGCCCAGACCAATAGAAGCGTAGAATTTTTAATGAATTTTTCTCAAGGATCAATAGAAGCGTAGATTTTTAATGAATTTTTCTCAAGGATCAATAGAAGCGTAGATTTTTAATGAATTTTTCTCAAGGATCAATAGAAGCCCAGACCAATAGTAGCGTGGATTTTTAAAGGAATTCTCAAGGACCAATAAAAGCGTCGATTTTAAAAGGAATATTTAGCATGGACCAATGGAAACGTGGACTTTTGAAGGGGCACTTTTCAAGGACCAATAGAAGCTTGGGGATGCAATTAAACATTTCGGGTCTTGGCGGTTGAAAATATTCCAGGTGAAATTTTTGAATACAACTCCATGTCCAAACATATCGCCCATATAAAAGTCCCACCCAATTCAGGGTTTTTGGAGAAAGAAAACTAGTTTTGCAAAAATGTTTCGATGTAGGTCCATATTTAAAGAACTCAGACCATATTCCGGTAAAGAAAAACTTCTGACTTTTTACATAGGATCCGCGAAGGTCTTGCACAATCTAGGGAATTTTATGTTCCTAGCACGATTCATAAAGACGTAGCCGCATATAAAATACCCGATTGCGGAAACTATCACCCTATAGGGAAATATTTGCGAAGGCCTTGAAATTGGCTCATATACTCGACAGATGATCACAGATGGCAAATGGATAACAATGATTGACACTCTTTCAAATTCCGGTTGTGTACGTAAACAAATATTGAAATTAATTGAGAAACAGAAGAGGTCTATGAATATCACCAAGAAGAATGGCGGCCCACACTCGACGGAGGAGTGATAGCTAGTGTTTATTGCAGAAATGCATTTAAGGGGACCCCCCCCATTCTCGGGGTCAAAATTTTTGTCGATATAGTTCGAATCTACACTGATTAAAGAATGTCTCTACAAAAATTCAAGTGAAAATCTCAAGAACTCTTGAAGATATAGCCGATTTATTGTATCAGCATCAAGTGACGGCTGAAGGGCTTCTCAAACTTTAAACGCGTTTTTCTCTAAACATTTTTTTGCGAATGGCGGCACGATAACTCAAAAACTAATAACCCAATCGGTTCCAAATTTTGCAACGTTTCTCTGGGAGTGTATAGCTCTCGTATGAACTAGGATAAAGCCAATCGGTGAAGATCTTCCTTATTTTTTAACTTGGTTTTTGGTAAAAAATCGGCGATTTTTCAAAAATATTTTTTCAAAGGTCCACCATTTTGTTAATTTTAGAGCGAAGTCAATAATCCTAGTTCATACGAGAGCCAGACATGTACTCTTTCTAACACCGTTGGAATTTTCGGATTCCGATGTTCCAGTGAGGAGTTATCATGCCCGCCATCAAAAATAAGGACTTTTCTTTAATTACAAAAAACAACAACAAAACAATAACAAAATTTTTTTGTAAATTATTTTTCTTCTCTTTTAAATCTTCAATTATATATGTGCAAAGTTACAAACCTTAACAAGCATTGGTATTGATTTACCAGCCCATTGAAAATCTTGAAAAAATAAAATTGAGAATGGGGGGGTTCCCTTAATTTGATTTATTTTGGGACTAACTTAACAGCGTGAAACTTGTCTAATCCGTTCCTTAAAGAATAGTTACGCCAGGGTTTGGAATTTTGGCTTGTAAGAATTGCACTGATGTCAGGGATGTTTTATCGACATTTGCAACTGTGACTAGTTGTCACGGGAAAATTAATCGGAAATTCTTCCCTCCAGCACTTCGATCTGTCTCAAACATAAACTTCGGGTTAAATGTTGTTACTCTACTCATTTCAAGAGTTTTTAGTGAGTGTGGGGGCACTGTACCGGTCCATTGCTATCGTATGTATTCGTCAGGTATTTTGGTCACCATTTCCAACCAAATTGGCGGTAATTAAATATTTTGGATTTTCATTCGATTCCGAATCTCCCTACAAAAAAAAAAAAAAAATATTCCCCCTTATTACAGAAAACCTCAAAATTAGAATTTCATACATCGTTTGCATTCGTCACACTGTATTTCCGATTTGTAGTTTTACGTTTCTTTTCCTCCTGGAAGTCTCGATCAATTGCAGGTATTTTGAATGTCCACCTCATGACCGTTTTTGTTTCTTTTTATTCAATAGTAAATGCTTGCCTGTCCTACGTTATGGGACTGCCAGCTATCGTTGCCTAGAAACAATGACTCCTTGAATTTTGTGCAGTGATTAGGTCCTTGATTTGTGTTTACATTTTTACTTTGGGTGGCAATATCTCCTGCTATTTATGTTAAAGGACGACAATGTCTCTCTGTTGTCTGTTGAAATTTGCATAGTGTGGGTCAAATCAGACATACCATTCGCTTAATATTGGATTTATAAAAAATTAAAATTTTCACCCTTTGTGGTGGAGGTACATGAAGGAGGGAACCGATAAATCCAATCTTCTAATAATATACAGGCTTACTAAAAATATTAGGTTTTATAACGTTTAGTTCAAATCGGATAGTCAGTGCTCATGATATTACAAAATAATTTTCAGCAAAATTTTGACCATTTTGTGGGAAAGGTATCAGAAGGAGTGGACCGATATTCCCCATCTTGAAACTTGAACTAAATGTGGAAGAAATATTAAGATGTGCAATATTTGGATGGAATCAGTTATCCCCTTCGAGATTTATTGTGCGCACCAGCCGGCCAGAGGCGAAAATTTGTAAATCATCTCCAAATTGCCTGAATAGGATTTGGTCCAAAAAACATGGGTCTGAAACTAATGTTTCGATGAGACACATTTTTACCGTATCATTATCTTGCCCATTAGCCATAACGCTGTGGGTATAAAAATGTACTCCTGTTTTCTGATGGTCCTCCCAAAATCTTCTTCCCAAATCGTCTATAAAAATCTGCAGCTCATATATATATATATCCCTTTTCTCCGAAGTTCCTTTGGTTCTGGTCATCCTTAAAGAAATATTTTTGAGTCATCTACCTCTATGCCACTTATTGTTACTCGCATGGTTGACAAAATCAATAACTTTGGCTCCGATAGTATTTGCATAACTATTCATGGGTAATCATACTTTTGGGACCGGATTGTACTCGAAGAAGTCTACTTCTATTTGAAAAACAAAGGACTGTGCCTCTGATGGCCGTGTTCTAATTAAAATTACTTTCTTTGTGTTTGAGGTGAACTGTGTTCCTTTTATCCTTCTCCTCCTCCATCTCCACATTCACCTCTCCGACCACAACTCCCCCACCATCATTCACATTTGTTTATTATTGTCAATTATCAATGGGGAATTTCATATTATTCCATATGTGTAGGTGCTGCTACTATCCTCCTTCCTCATCCTTTGTGTGCTTTGAAACCTTTTTGCATTTTAATTTTTTGTCATTATGTTTTCACATCTTGTTCATATTGTTGCTGTTGTTGTATTGGGGGGCTTATGACTAAATTTGTTGTTGTCTCCTTTAATAGTGTGGAATTTTATGAGGTCGACTGTGTGACTGTCTGTCTGTTTTTTTTTTTTTTTTTTTGTGGTAAAGTAGTTGACGTTGATGATGTTGTTTTCATTATGTTCCAAGCAGAATATAAAAAATAAGAAAAAAACAACAACAACAAAAACAATCTCATACATTGAGCAGGCGACGCATGTCGTCACAGCAGGAAGGGGGGTCGGTCGTTCGGCCATACAAAGTAATTGTGATAACATTCTTCTGTTCACATCACTTGATTACGTTCGCGGGCGTCCTAGATCAGCAAAAAGCTGTGGCACCAAAAGCAAGAGCTGATGTTGTTGCTGTTCTGGTTCATGATGAATACCCTCTTGGCATAGAGGTTTTTATTTTTTGACACACTCCAGCAAAATATAGGTATATATTAAACCACATATATTCTTATGAATCCAAGTAATATTCTATTTTCAATTTCTAAGGCCCGAGGAATTGGGTGGTGGAGGTGGTTGCGGTTGTTGTAGTTGACGCCGCCATGGGGGGGTTTGGGAATACATACTCCATAATTTGTAAAACCCTAATACAATTGACAATGGGTGTTGCTACTGTTGCTGTTGGTTGGTTGGAGGAATAGTTGGAGGGATGCTTGGTTGACTGTCCGCCTGCCCTGGTAGCATCGTCTAGATAATTGTGTTGACATAATAATTATCGGCAGCTGAACTCAATTCCCCAAATGTTACTTCTGTTTCAAAAAAATAAAAAAATCATTGGATGTGTGTGTTTGGAGAGATAATTAAAAGTAATCTGAAACAAGCTTCCTTATTTCACTTGAAGATTATGCGGAAATATTTTTTTATGAAAATAAATAAAAAATCTACGCCTAGAGGCTGTGGAAGCCTCTGAGGTAGAATTCAATTTAAAAATACACGTCTAGAGCCTGTGGAAGCCTCTGCGGTAAAATTCTATTTAAAAAATCCACGCCCGGAACCTGTGGAAGCCTCATACGAGAAAATTCTATTTAAAAAATCCACGCCTGGAGCCTGTGGAAGCCTATTACGAGAAAATTCTATTTAAAAAATCCACGCCCGGAACCTGTGGAAGCCTCATACGAGAAAATTCTATTTAAAAAATCCACGCCTGGAGCCTGTGGAAGCCTATTACGAGAAAATTCTATTTAAAAAATCCACGCCCGGAACCTGTGGAAGCCTCATACGAGAAAATTCTATTTAAAAAATCCACGCCTGGAGCCTGTGGAAGCCTATTACGAGAAAATTCTATTTAAAAAATCCACGCCCGGAACCTGTGGAAGCCTCATACGAGAAAATTCTATTTAAAAAATCCACGCCTGGAGCCTGTGGAAGCCTATTACGAGAAAATTCTATTTAAAAAATCCACGCCCGGAACCTGTGGAAGCCTCATACGAGAAAATTCTATTTAAAAAATCCACGCCTGGAGCCTGTGGAAGCCTATTACGAGAAAATTCTATTTAAAAAATCCACGCCTAGAGACTGTGGAAGCTTCTGAGGTAAAATTATATTTAAAAAATCCACGACTAGAGGCTGTGGAAGCCTCTGAGGTAAAATTCTATTTAAAAAATCCACGCCTAGAGACTGTGGAAGCTTCTGAGGTAAAATTCTATTTAAAAATCCACGACTAGAGGCTGTGGAAGCCTCTGAGGTAAAATTCTATTTAAAAAATCCACTCCTAGAGACTGTGGAAGCCTCTTACGAGAAAATTCTATTAAAAAAATCCACGACTAGAGGCTGTGGAAGCCTCTGAGGTAAAATTCAATTTAAAAAATCCACGCCTGAAACCTGTGGAAGCCTCTTACTAGAAAATTATATTTAAAAAATCCACACCTAGAGACTGTGGGAGCCTCTTACGAGAAAATTCTATTTTAAAAATCCACGCCTAGAGGCTGTGGAAGCATCTGAGGTAAAATTCTATTTAAAAAATCCACGCCTGGAGCCTGTGGAAGCCCCTTACGAGAAAATTCTATTTAAAAAATTCACGCCTAGAGGCTGTGGAAGCCTCTGAGGTAAAATTCTATTTAAAAATCCACGCCTAGAGGCTATGGAAGTCTGTTTCAATTTCAGATTATGGCGGAAAAATTATTAAGAAGAAAAAAACCAAGTTGAAATTTGTGACAACCTTAACAAAGCTATAAAAATATGATGCGTCTCAAAATAGCCACGGCTTTGAGAGAGAGAAAAAAATTAGCAGACAAAAAACCCTTTGTCTCTCCTAAATGTTTTTTGTCCTTTCATCCCTTCGGCATATTTCTAACGAATGTTAGAATAATAATTCCACTTTAAACATTCGCCTCATTAATCCTGCAGAATTTATTATTGCTCATAGTTGAAATGAGAATTTCCTTATAAATGCCTTTTCTGCCTCGTCTTCAAAGGCAGCAGTTCCACTTAAAAAACGAACTATAAAAATAAACTAGCTTCCACCCATTACCACTTCACCATTCATCCATCCAGCAGTTGCCTCTACTGATGCTTCTGCTATATTATGCGAATAGTTCAGAAAAAAGTTTCATTTTTTTGTGGAATGGTTAATAGTTTATAAAAGCCACGAGGCGCATAAGAATTTTGTTACATTAGGTACTTGTACTAGATTGGGTACTTGGGTGTGTAGAAATACAAAACTTTTAGGTTGGGGGAGTAGAAATATTTCTCGAAAAATACAACAACATCGACTGGTGGGGGTTACATTTTTGTTAGAATTTGAAAAAAAAAAGTTTGACTACTTAACATAAGATGAACATTCTTGTGTTTTAACCATGCAGTTGGCGTACATGTAGGTCATTCTTCAATTGGGAAAATATTTTTGTTCAGCTAACAACAAGGCCGGCCGAATGTGATGTGCTGGTGGCGGCTAATTTGTATGCTAAACTGAGGATGTATTGAAAATATAAAACCATATCGAACTTTGGGATTTTATTTGAGTACTCTACTCTTTACCCCCAAAAAATTATTCTTTAACAAGTAATTACTTATTTACTGTCCGTCAGTATCGCTGACATTTATATACCCTATGGTTTCAGAGATCTTCGGAATTACACACAGGTTTTATTACTCGTTTTATATAAGGAATATGTTTTTATCAAAGATCTAGGCTTGGTAAAGGTAACTGATTATGCAAAGTTTGGTTCAAATC
This sequence comes from Musca vetustissima, assembly GCF_032173495.1. Taxonomy (NCBI): domain Eukaryota; kingdom Metazoa; phylum Arthropoda; class Insecta; order Diptera; family Muscidae; genus Musca; species Musca vetustissima. The sequence goes on from NW_026885529.1 coordinate 54,680, forward strand.
GGACATTCCTTTCGCTCGATATCGACAAGTTGTCTGTTAACATAACTAGTGCATCTCTTCGGATCAGTCATTAAACGTGACTGAGATCCTATGATCCTTTTTACCAGGGTTCGAGAGAGACTTAACGGTTGCCAAAAGTTTACTTACACCGGTACCGATGCTGCAACTCTTCAGGTGCTTCAACCATTTATTCTGCTTATGCTCCACGACTAATCTGTCTGAGCTCATCTGGCTCATTTGCTAGACCATCTTGGATATTCGACCAGCAGGTATAAATCTAGCGGTTGCAGTTGTAATGAATTTTCTTTCTGCATCAGAAGGCATGCAAAGTTCTCTGAAGCGCTGGTTGGTAATCTCTCTGAATCCTTGCCAGTTGGCTTTCCTATGGTTAAGGAAAGAGCGACGTTCAGTGATGATAAACTTGGGCGGTCTGCTTATGAAGAGGTGGTCTGACCCAAAAGAAATGACTGGCTGCCAGTTGATGTCCTGTATTGAACATAGTGGTGCATGAAGAATGCTAGACCCCCAACTCCACTTCTGGTGCGACACGTCATCAGAACGTTGTAACACCATCCCAACGCTATAGGCTACGATTTCATTGAGCCTGGTTTAATGCACCGCCACGACCATAATATTCTTCCGATTCATGAAGTCCACTATCTCGTCTATTTTTCTATGAAGGCTGTTGCAATTAAATTGCAGAAACGATGCACTATCAGGAGTAGGAACATCAACGTTTTAAGAGGAAACTACGTTAGGGTTTGAGGAGAATGTGTAGGCGTTCTGTACTTCGACGAAGAATATGGTAACGTAATCTCTTTCGCTGTAGTATCGCTACCGGGCCAATCCGGTAATTGCCACGTCAATATATTTTTGCTGCATAGATCGGGGTCTTCGACCTGTACATATGGAAAATTTTCACATTTCAAGAAACTAACACACTATTAGGGAACATTACTGGTCAAAAATTAGGGTCGCATTTATCTTCAGAGACTACGGTGAAGTCACTCTCGAACCAGGTATATTTAACGACGTAGCGGTGAGTGACAGATATTTGTCGGACATCTCCATATTGTCTGGTCTAAGAGAATATTAAAATATCTACGCCTAGAGCCTGTGGAAGCCTCTGAGGGGAAATTGTATTTAAAAAATATACGCCTACAGCCTGTGGAAGCCTCTGAAAAAATTTAATTTAAAAAATATACGCATACAGCCTGTGGATGCCTCCGAGAGAAAATTCAATTTAAAAAATTCCACGACTATACCCTGTGGAAGCCTCTGAGAGAGAATTCAATTTCAAAAAACCACGCCTTGAGCCTGTGGAAGTATCTGAGGGTAATTTATTTTTAAAAAATCCACGTCTAGAGCCTGTGGAAGCCTGTGGGGTAAAATTCTATTTAGATGTTTATCTCAAAGGCTTCCACAGGCTCTAGGCATGGATTTTTTAAAATATAATTATACCGCAGAGGCTTCCACAGGCTCTAGGCGTGGATTTTTTAAATAGAATTTTATCTCAAAGGCTTCCTCAGGCTCTAGGCGTGGATTTTTTAAATAGAATTTTATCTCAAAGGCTTCCTCAGGCTCTAGGCGTGGATTTTTTAAATAGAATTTTATCTCAAAGGCTTCCTCAGTCTCTAGGCGTTTATACTTAGAATATTTCGTCCAGGATATAGTTAATTCTCGAAAAACCTTATTGCTCTTATGCGACTAGGAAACATAGGTGACACACTCATGCTGTATAAAGCGATTGATTTTCATGACATTGACTCTGAATCGAAGCATACTGTTGTCTTATCTCCCCAGAATGAATCATTTTGAGCCTACATAAATTGATATAGGTATCTTATCTTTAAACAAATATACACTGCAGTGATTGTTCCTGCATTTATGTGCTCTCAATTTAGCAGCACATTGTTCAACTTGGACATAAGTGCATCTGCCTCTATTGTCTTGTTGATTATACGATATATTGATTTGGTCTTCAACATGGTTTCAATGTTGTTGGTATTTTCAATGTTTCTGTTTTGTTGTTGTTTTAAAAAGGATACAAAGAACAGCATAACTTGATGATGTTTAACAGCACCAGCTAGACCCAATATCGATATTAATATCAAGATTATGCCGCATGCCAGTATACCGCCAACAATGGGTAGATTTGTAACAATTGATGCGGCACGGGCATAGACACCGACACCAATCAGTAGGAAGCCCACCATCTAGAAGAAAATGAAGAAGAAGAGAAAACAAAAGCATTATTAATCAATATATGAGGCAGAAAAAAATAAATAAAACGAAAAATAAAAAAAAAGTCTATCTAAAAGTTTATCTAAGATTTGTTGCATGCACAGCATGTTTAATACGTTTCTTTGCGAGAGTAGTAGGTGGATGGGTAGATGATGTAGTCTCTGACTCAGGTGTGTTTTTTGTTTCGTTTTGCTTATTAACTCCCGCATTGATTACACGAAGTGCAAACAAAATTTGCAAACACACCATGAATTGCCTAAAAACGAATAAATAACAAACAGCAACCAACAACAACAAATTGTTTTATCACCATGGGGGATTATTTCACATTTAGCTAATCAATTTCGATGTAAATCTTATATTTTGGAATAGACATTTCCGGCAATATACACACCACAAAAAAGATGAATTACTTTGCACTTTTATGGAATTTCTTGGAAAAAATGATTCTCTTTATAAGGGTAAAAATTAGAGCATTGAGCCCTAATAGATTTCTTTTATCATTAGGAGAATTCTGTTTTGCAGAAGAAATTTGCAACAGACGCTGCTGAAGAGGTCTACCAGAGGAGGAACAAGCTGCCTTCCCCCGGCAGTGACCATCAGCAAGCTCTAAGTATGGTGGACCATTGTTAGGCTTCGCCCGTAGTCTGAATGCTAACGGACGCCTCCACAGGTTACTGGTAGCGGAAAATTATTCATTGGGTAGCTGTAAACAGTCGCGGATAATTAGCGTGTCCTGGGGCAGATTATCGGAGGCGTGGATTTTTTAAAAACAGTTTTACCTCAGAGGCTTCAAAATGCCCTAGGCGTGGATTTTTTAAATACATATTTACCTCAGAGGCTTCCAAAGGCTCTAGGCGTGAATTTTTTAAATACATATTTATCTCAGAGGCTTCCACAGGCTCTAGGCGTGGATTGTTAAATAGAATTTTACCTCCGAGGCTTTCACAGGCACTAGGCGTGAATCTTTTAAATCGAATTTTCCCCTAAGAGGCTTCCACAGGCTCTAGGCGTGAATTTTTTAAATCGAACTTTCCACTAAGAAGCTTCCACAGGCTCTAGGCGTGAATTTTTTAATCGAATTTTCCCCTAAGAGGCTTCCACAGGCTCTAGGCGTGAATTTTTTAAATCGAATTTTCCCCTAAGAGGCTTCCATAGGCTCTAGGCGTGAATTTTTTAAATAAAATTTTACCTCAGCTGCCGAGTTCTTCAAAAAACTTTATATGGAGCCGAGAATGAGAATGGCGAGGATGGAGGATCATCTTCACGGCGGATAGCTATACCTCGAGATAGTTATCCGGATGTCCAAGAATCTTAAAAGAGTATTGCAGCCACTATCATTTTACATCCAGCGAGGTAGAGGCAATTATCTCCAAATCAAAGCCAAGCAAAGTCTTTGGTCTAGACGGCATATCGATGTTCATGTTAAAGAAGCTTGTATCAATAGGGCTGGGCTATATGACCAAAGTTCTCGAGTTATCAATGTCACAGTTGGCAATTCCTCACATTTGGAAAGTTGCCCGGATTATTCCAATTCTAAAGCCCGATTTCTCTTCTTTCACTAGTAGTCAAGGTTTTAGAGTCTCTATTGCTTCCGTCCCTGAAATAGAGTTTCGTTCTTGCTACCCACCAACACGGTTTCAGGGAATCATATAGCACAACGACGACTTTGCAAGAAATTACTTCCAATATTACGAATAGCCTCAATCAGCGATTACCACCTGAACCGACCATTAAGTCAGCTTTAGATCTGTCCAAGGCGATTGATACAGTGGATCATTCCGAGCTGATATCCGTCATCACAAATTTCACCCTTCCGAGTGATATCAAGCGTTGGCTTGTCAACTACATTAATGGGGGGCAGGCCTTCATTGAGTTCCGTGGCCAAAAATCTAAATATCGCAAGATCAAAATGGGAGTACCGCAAGGCGGTTTTTTGTTTAACATCAATAGCGAACGCGATGAAATCCGTTCAATAAAGTCCTACAACGACATCCTCCTGCAATTTCGGAGAGTAAGATGTTTCTTCGTTGCAATGTTCTCAAAACCCTAAAAAAGGTGCCCCTCCTGCAAGCAAGGTCCTCATGACACACACCTATTCAATTGTCCGTCCGAGACTACAAGTCCATTGGTAGCACAATTTCTCCGGCTACCCTCTTCAAATCCGATTTCCTAATAATTAATTAATATATTTTCCTTCTTCCGTTTTTTTCTATCAATATTTTCAGGAAAGAACTTTCATCAACAGCCAACCTGTTACAACAACAACCAAATGCGCCCGTTTCCACGACAAAGGGATCCACGATCCGAAACGTCCCGAGTCTTACTCAGCTAACGTCTGTCAACTCAGCCCATTGTGTAAAATCAATAGGGCTGCTATAACCACAACCAAACCGTCAGTGCCAACGAAATCTTGAAATCTTAGTGAGTCAATAGAAGTTGTTAATAAAGCGGCAAGATTTCGGAAAATTATATCGAAGCACTGCTCCCCGTAGGTTCTGCTCTTTTAATTACTAGTGTTGTATTCATTTTTTCAAAATAATTGACATATATTAAACCACCAACTACTTTTGCGTTCTGGAGCACCCTAATATACATTCATTAATTGTATTTATATAAATCGAACTGTGATAATTCACACATTTTCATAACTAAACACGCTGAAGACGCAAAAGATTTGATTATTTTTTCATGTTAGGGTCCATTGATAATCATAACGCAATTGCTTTCCAAAAATTACACATCCACGTTTTCCATGGCCACACAAAACATTCGAATCACAAATGGAAATTTCTTACAACAACTGTGAACTAAAAACAATCGATTTGGGGTTCGTAATATTTTCTAAATACTTTTATAGTCCCATTGAACTTCAATACTCCAAAATATGCTACCAATTGTATAATTATTTTAAGCTTCTTCCTAAGACGATAATCGTTTTAGTACGCTGCCGCCGGCAGGTAGTCGTGTTATTAACTTAAAAATCAAACAAATTCCTATAAGAAAACAATAACAAACGATAACTGGAAGTAAAATAAAAAATGCGACTCGGAACTATCACTTTTTTGTTCAGATCATTTACCTCTTTGTTGAGTGTGTGTGATGTGTGTTTCTTTGTGGAATGCCTGTCTGTGGTCACATAATTGCCAGTCAATTAACGTACAAAAAATAAATCCCACCATTTAAGGTCAAACATCAATTGTCGTCGGATGACGAGCTTATGTTTTCATGGGTTGGGGTAAATAAAACTCAAATGTAGGCTCTGTGTTTGATTAGAAAATAAAAAACAATAACAGAGATGACTAAGAGTCCAAAATGAGACACAATAAACATGTGACAGAGAGAAGGAGGAGGTGAGAGAAGAGTCATGTAAAAGAACAGCTGGCCATTGTTTGAATAGAGAAACGGATATCTAATGAAATGTATTCTTTACAAAAAAAACCCTTGGAAAAGGGACCTACAAGATGGATGATTCCAGGACTTTCGATAGGACTTCTATTAAGGCCAACAATGTATGGAGTGCAGCTTCATTAATTAATAAAAATTCTGGATGCATATCTCGTAGAACCGGTGACAATCTTTGTGCATAGTCAGGCGGTTCTTAAAGCCATCAAATCCTGTAATATCAAATCTAAGGTCGCTATCGAGTGTAGATGAGTTTCGGAAACACTTAGAGCTATCTGCAGGGTAAGGTACCAGGACACCGTGACATCATGGGTAATGAAGAGGCAGACGAATTAGCTAGACGAGGATCTCAATCTGCTGATCTAGACTCAATCAAAACCACCATCAACTTTGAGACGTTCTTCGAACGAGCCAATGAAATGTGGCACGACGAATCTAGGTGCAATGTGTCAAGATCTATCTGGCCGACTCTGTCAACCAAGAGAACAAAAAGAGTAATGACAGGAGTCATTAGTGATCATTGCAATATTATGACTTTTACCAGTAAATGGGACCATGATGTTACTGATTACTGCAGACTCTGTGTTGACGACGAGGAGACGGTAACAATCGGGAATCTCCTGTGTCGCTGTCCAATCCTGGTTTACAGACGGCACAGACTAATGGTGCTCACTTTCTACCGTGTCTAAGCTTCTTTTCAACTATCGGAACTGCTTTAATCTACAGCATCATTAGAAACCTAAAGTGGTTGGGAAAGTGCAACCTTCTATCAAATTTTTAATGTCATCGAAACTATTTCCCACCTACCTCCTAATATTTCTTGTTAACTTCTTATCATTTCTATCCCCCCTTTTTCCCCATACAGATCTCTCCATATGTAGTGCTCCAGACACATCAGTGGCTGCACATCCCCAAAGCTAACCTAACCTTGGTTCTAATCGGAAATTCCATTCGCCTGATATTGGATTTAAAAATATGGAAATTTGTTAACATTTGTGGGGGAGGTGCTAGAAGGAGTTAATCAATTAGTCCCATATTCGGATTTGGTCTAGGCTCTGTAATCATAATAGTAGTATATAGTTTGGTTCAAATCGGATAGTTCGTTCGCACGGCCAGACGAAGGGACTGACAGAAATTTGAAAATCGACTCTAAATTGTCTGAAACGGATTTGGTGCAAAGAAACATGGAGTCTAGAACCAATATTTCGATGAGGCACATTTTTATATAAATATAATTTTCCAAAATAGCCGGGCTTCCTCAGGGAAAATCCGATATGAGCCCCTAAACTCAAGTTAAACCAAAATCCGTACTATAAAGTCAGGATGATAAAGGAAAAAAAATATTCTAAAAAAAGTCTGCCCCCTATAGCTAAGGATGTTCCGGCTCAACTTTAGTTTAGTAAAAACGATCAGATTTTTCTGATTTTTTTTTCCAGAGGTAGGTATTTTTACCCTAATTATGGGGATATCTTTTTTCTTTGGGGGACGTACCCGGTAATTTGACCCGGAAGTACGGGTACCCGGTTCCCGGTTAATATAATTGTAAAAATTGAGTGGTGATATGATGGGGTTATCTCAAACCGTTTTGGAGATATAGTCAAAAAACTGGGTTTTGGTTCCCGTTTTTTTTTTTTTTTTTTTTTTTTTTTGAAAAGCTCCGTAAAAGTCGAACTTGATTTCATTATATTTCCTCTCCAACCCTGACTCAGATGCGATATGTGGCTGTATCTGTTGTGGATTAAAAGATCGTTTTTACTAAACTTGAGTTCTTCCGATGTTCTGGATCATTTGGATTCATTCTGGAGCTTTGACTTTTACCTCTCTCTCATGTAAGAACAACCCTCGTACCAGGAAACAAAGCAGCAATGCCGCCGTCACAAACAGCCTAGCCAGCCAGATGTCAGGCAACACAGCAACAATAACAACACATTGTTGCCTTTTGCTGATAGCCAGACTAAGAAAAATGGACTGAGACTTCGGCTGGCTGCTTGCTTCACTGACTGACTGCCTGTCTGTCGGTGTGATTACAATGTAAGCAGGCAAGTGATTGGAAAAAAATGTGTAATACATTAAAAAAGAGGGATGATTTGTGGATGATTTGTGTTTGACTGTCTTCCTGCCATCCAAGCTGATGATGATGAGAATGCTAAAACAAATAAAGCAAAACGAAATCGATATTTTAAAGGATTTCTGAGGAAAGCAGAAAACGAGGAACACAGAGGAGGGGAAGAAAGGTAAGAGATCTGGAACAAAGGGTAAAAAAGCTTAAAGAACCCCCTGCTGAGACAATTTTCTTTGTTTCGAAAGGGCAAATTAGAGCATTTTGCAGGATGTGAAGAGGTGGATATTGGGAACCAAAAGAAGAAGGATATATGACACTGCATATGGCCGTCAGATCCCAAATGTGATGTGCGCTACTGCCTTGTATGTATAATGAGAAACAAAAATCCTGATGACTTTTCAAAAAAAAATCTGCTAAATATGAAATATGAGTTTTTTGTTTGGCACCCTCCTCCTCCTCCTCAACTAACTACTCTTCTTGCTCCACAAAGTTGTGTGATTTGACTTGTTGTAACCTTATAGGGTCAAGTAGCTCCAAATCGGGAAAAAATACTGAACAACAATTATTTAATTAATTATGTATAACAGTTTTCTTTACGCTCTGCTAAATTTTCTGATTGTAATCAGTCAGCAGTTTTGTCTGTTCGCGTTCGTCGCCGTTTTTTTGTTTACGGCTTCATTTTTTTCTTTTGTTGTTGTTGTGGTGGTTTATGCGCCCTTGCCAAGGGCTCAGTAGCTTAGCTTTGTAACCATAAATTGTTTGACATTTCTGTCTGTATGTCTGCCATATCCCACTTACCACATATAAAATATTTAAGGCAATTAATGCATTCTTTGAACACGTAAATCCACCGCACATTTTTGCGTTTTTTTTTTTTTTAAATTATTTCACTCTTCTTTTTGTTTTTTTATTATTTCTTTATTATTATCTATTTCACTGACAGACAAACGCAGGGTATTATCTCTATTATCTCTTTTGTTTCGTCACTGATTTGTGTGGTTTTCTTAGTTGTTATTATTGTTAATAAACTGTTGTTGTTAGCACCACCACTTGACAAATCACTTTCGCTCTTCAAAATACCGTTTTATTTTTTTATTATTATTTAATACAAAAAACTATGCAAATTTTTATGTTAATTTTGGTGTGTTTTTGCTTATTATTTTTGTTGTTGTTCTTTTTCCGTTTCGTTTGCTTTTTTTCTTCCGTCTCTGAACGTTTCCAACAGCAACCGTTCTTGTTATTTTACTGCTTGTGGTTGGAGCTCTTCAATGGGATTGTATGTGATAGGGAGAGTTAGGTCGACTTTTGTATAACAGATGATTGTCATTGTGCTCTCTCTCGCTCGTTCTCTTTCACAAGGCAGTACTGACAACATTGCAATAAAAAGCATGATTGTTAAGACCTGAGCAAGCCGTTAGGTTAATTGGTGGAATTTGTTTGCAAATTTATTAAAGAAAATAGTGATTAGAATAATAAAATTATTGATATTTATAAATTAAATTATAAAAAATATAACGTGATTTATGTTTATTCAGTTGTTGTATAAATTATTTTTATAAAAAAAGTGGAAAAATACGAGACAAATTGTAACCATCATAAGAACCATTGTTCCTTGAAATTAGACATGAAAAAGCTTGGAAATTCTTGATCGTCCGGTAAGTTTTCTTTTCTGAGAATTTATATGCAAATAATGTTATTCAATTTTAAGAACGTACAGTAACAAAATCATTTGCAGATCCTCCCGAGATATAGGCCTTGAAATTTCGGAACATATTTTGTTTAAAAGAGTCTCCAAGGAAATATGGGTATTAGTTTAAAGCTTATATCGAGTACTTTTTTAAGAGCAACTTAAGAATCAAATTAAAGGTTTTTAACAGTGTGGGCACTTAAAACTTGTTACTAGTCTTCTTAAAGGCGTAATATTTCTTGTTAAAGACCTGGTCGCTGATAGTCGGGTAAATTTATTCTTCGGAATTATATGCAAAAAATTACTATTCTATTTAAAGAAGGTACAATAAAAATTATATCGATTTTCAGGTGAAGTGTACCGATTAAAAATCTTCCATCAACATCTATATAACAGATGGCTGTAATTCGTTAATCCTTCTCCAAATGGCGCAAGTCAAATTGATACTATTCCGAAAGCAGGGTAATTTCATTCAAATATTTGAACTTATGCTAACAGTAAAACCTGGTAGTAGCTTTGTGTGCCTGAAAATTGGACTCTAAAAAGCGTAGAGATTCTTGTCGGACCTACTGTTCGAAATTCAATAATCAATACCATGTGTAATCGAGGGGTTACATTTTATTAAACGAATTTCAAATTAAACAAGCACTACTTGGACCGTTTACGAAAGGATTACCTTCATTTAAAATAGTAGCGACATATTATACGTTTTCTTAAAGTCTTGTTAAAGGCCTGATCGTCGGGTAAGTTTATTCTACGGAATTATATGTAAAAATGCTATTATCTTTCAAGAACGTACAATAAGAATAATGTCGTTTTTCAGGTCAGGTCTACCGATTAAAATTCATCCATCTACTCCACTGTAACAGAAGACTGCAATCAATTACACCACTTCCAAATGGCAAAAGTTCAATTGGGTAGATTTGTGTGCGTAATACATTGGATTTATAAGCGAGATTCTTATCGGACCTACTGTCCAAAATTCAATCAACAATCCCTCTATAATCGGTGGTCAAATTCAATGAATCCTATTTCAAATTACACAAGCACTACTTTGACCGTTTACGAAAGGATTGCCTTCATCTCAACAATAGGTACATTTCATATGTTTTCCTAGTCTTGATAAAAGTCTGGTCGTCGGGTAAGTTTATTCATAGGAATTCTATGAACATATATAATTTATTCAATTTAACGTACTTACTATAAAAACAGTAACTTCAATTTTCAGATCTACCAATTAAAATTCTATAATCCTCTGTAACAGAAGGCTGCAATCAGTTAAACCACTTGCAAATGGCCCAAGTCCAATTGAGACCATTCTAAAGCAAGGTCGTCGTTTCATGCAAAAATTTTATGTTAAGGTACCATTTTTCTTTGCGCCCTTTGAATAAGTGCAATCACGAATCTAATGCTCAAATCCATACGGACCATTCCTGAAATTAGACATGTAAAACCTTAAAGAATCCCGATCGTCGGTAAGTTTATTCCATGAATTATTTCTACAAATTAATTGTATTTATTTAAAGATATTACACAATAGTGGTTCATCTGTCCAAAATAAATTCATCAATAACAACAGAAGATTTCAAATACCCCCATAGCCAAATATTCGGTGTTTTGGTACGTTTTTTAAATGACCTGGCTGTAATTATTGTGCATCGAGCTAAATCTCCCTACCAAAAATCATCGATATGGGTCCGCTTTTTAGGATAGCCCCCATATAACGGTATTATTCCGACTTTTAAGGAGTTTGGACACTATTCTCTCAGCTTTATGGCTAATTGTATTTTTGGGGAGTTTGGACACTATACTCTCAGCCTTATGGCTAATGAGGGCTGCAAAAACTGTTCCTCCTCATCAAAATATTGGTTTTGGGCCCCATGTTTACAAATGTCCGTCTGTTGTTGTAGCAGCCCTATTGTTTTTACGAGTAAGACTCGGGTCGTTTCTTCCAAACCCGAAAATGCGAAAATTCCGTCCACTCCTTCTGGTACCTGCCCCACGAAATGATTAAAATTGTGCTGAAAAATCATTCATAATATCATATCAGATTTAAACCAAACTTTGTACAACCTATTATTTTAATCATGCCTGTATACATCCCCCACAAAGGGTCAAAATATCCAATATTAAGCTAATGGAATGTCCTATTTCAACCAAAATTGCACAACCTATTATCTTGGTAAAGATCAAGTCCATAGGTAACACCAATTGGTCTTCTCCTTGTGGTACCTCTCCCACAAAGCAGTCAACATTTTCAATATTTATAAATTCAATATCTGCCGAATGGAATGACCGATTTGAACCAAAATTTGCACAACTTATTATCTTAACCAAGCCTATATCAAATCCGAATATGGGGCTTCACTGGAAATCTTCTTCATGTACCTCCCAGAAACAGTTAAATAATCTTGAATTTTTAAATAATATTTTATTCAGAATTTCAGGTTTTTGAAAGACTAAAGAAAAATTATATGTTCACAAATTGTCTTGCTGTTGGGGTAGTATGTGCCAGGTAAGTTATATTGTTTTTTCCAATTTAAAGCTTTTTTTGAATTTGAACATTTACCAAAATTTCCATAGATTTTGATTTATATTAGGATATAGTTTGTATCACTTTAGATTGAAGAGCCTTAGATCTAACATCAATGTTTTTGTTCTTTAATGCATACATACATTTCTAAATATGCGTGTAGGAATGTGTGTTTGCCCCTATCCAGGAACACCATTGAACGCCCTACATCCATATAGCCCGGCTAGCTCAGTCGGTAGAGCATGAGACTCTTAATCTCAGGGTCGTGGGTTCGAGCCCCACGTTGGGCGCAGTTCACTTTTTTGTTTTCTTTTTTTTTAATTGTTTTTATTAATTCAAATAGGGGTATAGAGTTACAACTATTATAATTTATTCGAATACCAAATCAGAAGAAATTAATTTTCTTTATTAAAATCATTATTTCACATTTGACAAATGATATTATTTTGAACACACGTGGTTAGGTTATGTTACCCTACGTCACAATACATTTGGTTCACCTTTACGTTTAACTAAAAATATCCCCTAGTTGTTGCTTCGCCTCTTATGCGTGTGGCTATATTTAACAACAGTCAATGTGAATACCACTTACCGTGAGTCAATGCTCGTGTGTATGTGTGTTCATTATATGTGCTTGCTTGTGCAGCTTATATTAACGTTTCAGTTCATCGCTACTCGACTGGAAGGTTGGCATCT
>NW_026885530.1:0-69644 GCF_032173495.1 Musca vetustissima
CAAGTTGGCCCTTGAAAAATATTCTTTAATAAATCCACGCCTCAGTTGGCCCTTGAAAAATATTCTTTAATAAATCCACGCCTAGTTGGCCCTTGAAAAATATTCTTTAATAAATCCACGCCTCAGTTGGCCCTTGAAAAATATTCTTTAATAAATCCACGCCTCAGTTGGCCCTTGAAAAATATTCTTTAATAAATCCACGCCTCAGTTGGCCCTTGAAAAATATTCTTTAATAAATCCACGCCTCAGTTGGCCCTTGAAAAATATTCTTTAATAAATCCACGCCTCAGTTGGCCCTTGAAAAATATTCTTTAATAAATCAACGCCTCAGTTGGCCCTTGAAAAATATTCTTTAATAAATCCACGCCTCAGTTGGCCCTTGAAAAATATTCTTTAATAAATCCACCCTCAAGTTGGCCCTTGAAAGTTTGGCCCTTGAAAAATACGGAACAAATCCATCCTCAGTTGGCCCAAAAAATTTCTTTAATAAATCCACGCCTCAGTTGGCCCTTGAAAAATATTATTTAATAAATCCACGCCTCAGTTGGCCCTTGAAAAAGATTCTTTAATAAATCCACGCCTCAGTTGGCCCTGGAAAAATATTCTTTAATAAATCCACGCCTCAGTTGGCCCTTGAAAAATATTCTTTAATAAATCCACGCCACAGTTGGCCCTTGAAAAAAAGTCTTTAATAAATCCACGCCTCAGTTGGCCCTTGAAAAATATTTAATAAATCCACGCAAAGACCGCTGAAAAGGTAATGCAGAGATTCTACTGGGTTGGCCCTGTCAAAAATATTCTTTAATAAATCGCCAATTGTGAAAGGCCCTTGAAAAGCTAAAGGTCCAACATAAATCGAGGCTACAGTTGCAGCAGTATAAAAAATATTTTTGAAAGAATCGCAATGGATGTAGCTGGACCGTTCCCCACAAGCGATTCTCTAATAAATCGTTATGTCTTAGTTGGTCTTGGATTACTTCAGTAAATCCACGCCTCGGAGGCCCTTTATATCCCAAATCAAGAAGCCAGGACAATTGTGGATGTGTTCAGCAAAAATGGATTTGTCGCTATGGTGTTCCATCTGAGGTTCATTCCGATCAAGGTAGGAATTTTGAATCAGCGATCTTCAAGGAAATGTGTGACTCCTTGAAAAATAACCATAAACGCCCCTACATCCACAATCAGATGGCATGGTGGAAAGATTCAATCGCACCCTTGAAGAACATCTACGGAAAGTGGTGGACAGTGGCCAAAAATACTGGGATAAATATTCCAAAGTTTTTATTGGCTTATAGATCGGCCATTCATAAATCCACATCCCGGCCCCAGCCAAAGTTCTGTTCGGAAATGAATTAAAGCTACCTGGCGATTTGATATTCTTTACCCCAAACGACGATGTGAACCAAGATGAAGACAGCCAAACTCTTTTAGTAAAGTCCACGATGCAGTCCGCCATCGAATAAAAATGGTTAGCAACCGCATGAAGGCAAGGTACCCTTGAAAAATAAATACCGATGGGTTTCAATAAATCCAACTGGTACTATTGTTCAACCCACAACGAAAGAAAGGACTATGCCCCAAATTAAATCGCACTGGGAAGGCCTACAGATTGGCACGAAAATAAATGACGTCGTTTATAATCCAGAATGCGACAGTCCCAGGTCGAAGATGAAAGTTGTACATTTGGAGCGGCTGACCCCCTACGGAACGGGAACTGTGAAAAATATTCGGGACGAACAGGCTTAAGCGGGGGGCAATGTTACGAATATAACTTTAGATTTAAGTTAATTTAGATGAATTCCGTTAATTTAAGAATTTGAATTGTAACGTAAATTTCTACTACGCAGTTTATTTGAATAACTTCACAACAACAACCACTGTATAGATTTTTCTACATCCTTCCATTTCCTCTTTCATTTTCTATTTTGTTATTGTCGTACAATTCTTGTTAAACGTTATTCCTCTTTCTTTGTTATTCCCTCGCCTGTATATGTGTTGTTGTTATTCCTCTTTCTTTGTTATTCCCTCGCCTGTATATGTGTTGTTGTTATTGTAAGTTTGTTTACTCAAGTTTGTTGTTGTTATTGTTCACTCAGTAAGTTTGTTGTTGTTATTGTTACTCAATGTGTTTGTTGCATTGGTAGATTGTTCGTGATCTAGGTGTTACCAGATCGTCTAGAAACTTCTGTAGCGACAGGCAGGGCTCATATAAATAGAGGGAATGGAAAGGCAGTGAGTCAGTTGTGAATCAGATCGCGAATTGAAACCGTCGTGTAAAGTAAAGTGCAAAGTAAAGTTGTGTGAATAAAGTCATTGTAATAATCGTAATCTGAAAGAACCCGCGTTTTATTTGGTACGAATTTTATCGGGAAATAAAACAACGTATACACGGGATTAACTAAAATCCAAGAACGTAACAATATATAGTTCATTATCGATCCTTATGTTATAGTTTTTTATCTCGATATCCTCCGCTGGTGATATAGTTACAACAGAGTTTTAGAACCCAACCCAAAACGCGGAACAAATTTCATAACTATTTTAATATAAAAAAGGGGTTATATGGGGACTACCCCAAAAAGGGGTGCATATTAAAAATTTTTTGTAAAGAAATTTGTTACCATATTCGACTACAAAATACCAATTTTCAGCGAATTCGGTTGAAACACGTGCACAAGAACCTCAAAATAGGGAAATTTGGGGGTACCCTTATATGGGGGCTACCAGAAAAATTGGACCTATATTTATAATTTTTGGTGGAGATGTTTGGCACCCAATAAGAACCAAATGTACCAAATTTCAGCGAGTTCGGTTGAAAAACGCGCTCAAGAGCCCCAAAATACCGACATTTGGGGGGTACCCTTATATGTGGGCTACCAGAAAAAATGGACCTATATTTATAATTTATAGTGGAGAGATTTGGTACCCAATAAGAACTCAAAGTACTAAATTACAGCCAATTCGGTTGAAAACTACGATCAAAACCCCCCAAAATACTGAAAATTAGATGGTACCGTTATCTTATATGGGAGCTATGCCTAAACGTGGACCGATATGTCCCATCTCGAACTTGACCTGCCTGCAGACAAAAGACGACTCTGTGCAAAATTTTGGCGATCTATCTCAACTCGTTTAGACGCTAGAGTGATTACAACAGACAGACAGACGGACATGGCTCAATCGTCATAGAATTTCACGAATATATATACTTTATAGGGTCGGAAATGATTATTTTGATGCGTTACAAACGGAAAAACAAAACTAATATACCCTCCATACTATGGTGGAGGGTATAAAAATGAACTTGAAGGAAACTTTAAAACATTAATGCACCTTTAAAGTAGAGTCCTGATTGTACGTATAAAATAATTCGAATAAATAAGTTAGAACGGAATAACGGTACATTTAATATATATATTTTTTCCAATGTTAAAAATGGTATTTTTAGCTATTAAATTGCGATGGTCGTGTGAATTCTGTGAGTATATTATTATAGAATTTTGTCCATTTTTGATATATAGTATTGGTATTTAATAAAATGGAATAGTTATATAACTTATAAGTTATTTTAATTTAGGTGTTTCGGGCTAAATATATGTAAGGTTCTTTTTTAAATTCCTTCAATTAAAATAGGGGTTTCGTATGGAGTGCAGTCGAGTTCAGCGTTAATTTTTTTTTTAATTTTTGTGTGTCTGTCTAGAACATCATACTAATTTCTTTCCTGCGACTCTCGGATTTATGGCATTTTTTTGAACAAACGCCAATTTGGTGTAGGAAGCTTTTTTAAAGTTTTATTCAAATAAAATTAAAAATTTGTGAATTTTGTTGATATAATTCATCAAATATGACTTGGAGTAGATCACAGCATAGCAGATAAGGAAAAAAGTTCAAAATGTCCGTCCTAAGGTTCCAGAGTAATGGTTGTGAGTATGAGGGTATTTAAGTAAGCTGCTCCAAACATTGATTTTAAACTCATGCACTGAATATACATTTATTCCAAATGTCTTTCTATATAAAAATTGAAATTACAACGAAATCGGTTGTAAGAGTCTTCTCAAATACCGCAGGTAAAGGGTCTACTTTATGAACCCTGAAAAAATTTCATTGGTGTAACATTCATATATACACGGTTTTACCTGCATTTATGGTTTTCGCTATAAGCAAATTACAACAAAATTTCGTCATTAACACCAAACATCAACTTATACGAATTCGGCCTGTCTACTTTACATGCAAGGATTCAATGTTTAGAATGTATATTGCACATTTCATACCGACTGGTTTTGAAAAAGTTGAAAATTAATAGCTCCGATCGGCCGCTTTTCGAAGAAAAGATGGCACGTATCATTAATAATTTGAAGGAAGAAATGCACATTGTTGTTGACACACCTAAGTCAGTATCCGGAACAACAAATGATGGCAATACTGCTAGGCGTTTTTTTAGCCAACCCGGCGTCGATAACTGGTGTTGATGAAAAATTAATTAAAAATGTTAGTATCATTCTTTCAACCATGGCCTGTGGGTATGCTATTAACGCAGAGTCATTTAAAAAAAACTTACTGAGGAAACATTTATTCTTTTCGTGGAATTATATCCTTGGTTCTATAACCTTCAAGCATACACAAAATATTACTGCATGGAGCTGATCTAATAGGTTGACATTTTCTTCTGATCCAAAATTATCAAGTTTGTCTAGTAGTACATATCTTAACCATCGATATAGTGAGCCACTATCTGAAGAAGTCCTTAAACTACTGGAGGATCCAATGCTACCAAATAATTCAGATCAAAACTCGGATTCTGAATGTGATTATTATTTAATAAGTAATGCCTAAATTTTATAATATATATATATATATATAGCTTAATGTTTTAGATGTGTAATATTAACAATAATAAAGATATATATAATAACAATAGTGTTTGCCCTTAACCCACTTTTTAGGCTCCAAATGTTTCGGAATTTTTAAATGAAGCTCACATTTTTGGAGTACTATTAGTTATTAGTTATTACTATTAGTTATTAGATATAACGAAAAATTTTGCTTAGTAAAAAATTTTTAAAAAGCTTCAAAATAAATTTAAGTTTTTTTCTAAAAAAAATTCGGCGCTTAGTGGGTTAATAAAAAAAATTGCTAAATTTGTTCATAAAATAATTAAAATTGTCCATCTAAATTTATTCTTATCTAAAATATCGATAAAAATACAATTAAACATCTACTTTTATTTTCGGCGCGCTAGATCTGCATTTTTCCCCACAGTGTGGCACCTTAGAACAGCGCTCATAAAATCTCTATTTTACAATTTCTCCAGCAGTGTATATAATTTTGGCTAGCTTTTTTAACTGTCGACAAAATGTAGATGAGTGAAAATTTTTTGGCTGTTTACGAAGTACCATTGAAATATTTATACCACAGTATGGAAGGTATATTACTTTAGTTTTTCCGTTTGTAACGCATCCAAATAATCATTTCCGACCCTATAAAGTATATATATTATTGATCAGTGTAAAATTCTATGATGTAAGGATGTTAGTCTGTTGCAATCACTCTAGCGTCTAACCGAATTGAGATAGATCGCCAAAATTTTGCATAGAGTCGTATTTTGTCTGCAGGCAGGTCAAGTTCGAAGATGGGCTATATAGGTCACGTTTAGGCATAGCTCCCATATAATGGTATCCACCAATTTTCAATATTTTGAGGTTCTTGAGAGCGTTTTTCAACCGAACTCGCTTAAATTTGGTACTTTGAGTTCTTTTTGGGTACCAATGTCTCCAATAAAACATATACATGTAGGCCCACCTTTTCTGGTAGCCCCCATTTAAGGGTACCCCCCATTTTCGGATTTTGAGGTTCTTGAATGCGGTTTTCAATAGAATTCGCTGAAATTTGGTACTTTGAGTTATTTTTGGGTACCATATGTCTCCCCTAAAAATTACAAATATAAGTCAATTTTTTCGGAGAGCCCCCATATAATGGTACCCCCAATTGTCGGTATTTTGGGGTTCTTGAGTGCGTTTTCCAACCGAATTTGCTAAAATTGTGTGCATTGGGTTCTTATTTGGTGCCAAGTATCTGAACTTTTTTTGGTAGCCCCCATATAACGGTACCCCCCAATTTTGGGGTTTGGGTGTTTGATCGCAGTTTTCAAAAGGATTGGCTGTTATTTAGTACTTTGAGTTCTTATTATGTAGCAAATCTCTCCACTAAAAATTATAAATATAGGTAATTTTTTTCTGGTAGCCCCCATATAAGTGTGCACTCAATTTTCGGTATTTTGAGGTTCTTAAGCGCGTTTTTAAACCGAATTCGCTGAAATTTGGTATTTTGTTGTCGTATATGGTAACAAATCTTCCTACCAACAATTATTAATATTCACTCCCTTTTAGCGGTGGACCCTTATACACCACTTTTTATACCCTTCACCACACTGTGGTACTAGGTATTTTGTCTTTGTGCAAATGATTGTAACAACAAAAATAATCGAGATAGTCCCATGGTTCTTTTTGAGAATCAAGAATCAATTTCTGAGTCCATTTACATGTCCGTCCGTCCGTCTGTCCGTCCGTCCGTCCGTCTGTCCATGTAAAATTGTAAACAAAGTGCAATTCGCATTTATTATCCGAATTGGATGAAATTTGGCACAGCTCATTTATTTGGGCCAGTAGCGAACGCTATTGAAATTGGGAAACATCGGTTCAGATTTAGATATAGCTCCCATATAATTTTCGTCCGATTTTAGGCAATTGGTGCACCAAAGTCCCTGGAAATCTTTTCATTTGCACGAATTTTAGCATAGCGTAATGAATAAGGTCTAGAATTATATCTGCCAAGTTTCGTGAAAATCGGTTCATTTTTAGATATAGCTCCCATATATAGCTTCGCCCGATTTTAGGTAAATAGTCCACTAAAGTCCCTGGAAATCTTTTGATTTGCACGAACATTGGTACAGCGTAATGAATACGGCCTAAAATTATGTCTGCAAAGTTTCGTGGAAATCGGTTCAGATTTAGATATAGCTCCCATATATATCTTGGTCCGGTTTATATATATATATATATATTTCTATTTGCACAAAATTTGGCACAGCGTACTAAATTAATTCTAGAACAATGTGTGCAAAGTTTCGTGAAAATCGGTTCAGATTTAGATATAGCTCCCATATATAGGTTCGTTAGATTTTAGGTAAATAGTCCACTAAAGCCCCTGGAAATCTTTTGATTTGCACGTATTTTGGCATAGCGTACTGAATTAAGTCTAGAATGATGTGTGCAAAGATTCGTGACAATCGGTTCAGATTTACATATTGCTCCCATATATATTTTCGTCCGATTTAAGGTAATTGGTGCACCAAAAACCCTATATATCTTTCGATTTGCACCAAATTTGGAATAGCGTATTGAATGTCGTCTATAATAATGTGTGCTAAGTTTTACGAAAATCGGTTCAGATTTAGATATATCTCCCATATATAGTTTCGTCCGATTTTAGGTAATTGGTGCACCAAAGGCTCTGAAAATCATTCGATTTGAACGAAATTTGTCATAGCGTACTGAATTAAGTCTAGAATGACGTGTGCTAAGTTTCGTGAAAATCGGTTTAGATTTAGATATAGCTCCCATATATATTTTCGTCCGACTTATGTAATTAGTGCACCAAAGTCCCTATATATCCTTCGATTTGCACGAAATTTGGCATAGCGTATTGAATTAAGTCCAGAACGATGTGTTTTAAATTTCGTGAAAAGCGGTTCAAATTTAGATACAGCTCCCATATATATTTTCGTCCGATTTTATGTAAATGGTGCACCAATGTCTACATTATAGTTTACATAATGTTTTTTTATACCCTTTACCACACTGTGGAACGGCGTATTATGTCTTTGTACATATGTTTGTAACAAGCAAGCGAAATTGAGATAGGCCCATGGTTCCTATTGAGAATATGCATAGAATCACTTTCTAAGTCGATATATGCATGTCCGTCCGTGTGTTGATGTTAAATTGTAAACAAAGTACAGGTCGTAATTATAATCCGATTTGGTTGAAATTTGGTAATGCACATTTATTTGGCCCAAGGTCGAACCCTATTGAAATTGGTCACAATCATTTCAGATTTAATGTAAATGGTGCATCAAAGTCCCTATGTATCATTCAATTTGCACGAAATTTGGTATAGCGTACTGAATTAAGTCTAGAACGATGTGTGTTAAGTTTCGTAAAAATCAATTCAGATTTAGACATAGCTCTTATATATATTTTCGTCCGATTTAATGTAAAAGTCACTATATGTCTTTCGATTTGCACGAAATTTGACATATCATACTGAATTAGGCCTAGAATGATGTGCGTTGAGTTTGCTTAAAATCGGTTCAGATTTATATATAGCTCGCATATATATTTTCGTTCGATTTAATGTAAATGGTACATAAAAGTCCCTATGTATCTTTCAATCTGCACGAAATTTGGTATAGCGTACTGAATTAAGTCTAGAATGATGTGTGCTAAGTTTCGTGAAAGTCTGTCCTATATATATTTTTTCGTCCGATTTTAAGTAAATGGTGCACTTAAGACTCATAGAAATCGCTTCAGTTTTAGACATAGCATAGCTTCCATATATATTTTCGACCTATTCATATTAATTGTAAACCAAATAATCAAATATTTAAGGGGGTATACGTATAATAAGATTGTTTAGTGTTACGATTACAATACTAGAGGGTACCTATTTTTGTATGTGTTTGAAAGATTCAGAAATAAAGTAGATACCCCCAAAGTTAGTTTATTTATTTTGGAATTTCTCATTTATTTTGACCAAGGACGAAACCAAATTCTTCTAAAAACTATTTCTGTAACTGATCATTTTCAATCAATGGGCAAATTTTCACTGTCTGTTATTATTTTCACACTAATTGGAATGGAATTTTGCCCAACACACTGTTCTTCAGCATACCGAATGACTTGTGGCAAATTTGATGCCAATCATTCCGGAATAACTCATAGCTCTTATATATGTTTTACGAATTTAGGACCACTTCTATTATATACAAAAATAGGTGTACCCTCTAGGTTGCAAAAAATTTTCTTAAGAACACTTCTTTGTATGCACAAAGTGATGTAGGGTATTTTATAGTTGTCCGTCCGATTTTGGTTTCCAGCCTGAAATCGTGCACCCCGATATATTTAACTGCAACTTTAAAAGTATCAGATATGGCATTTTTTTCAATGTTCGTTTTACCTAATTATGGTTTACATTTCATATATTTATTTAAATTCCAAATTAAAGCAACTAACTTTTATCACAGCATTATTTTCATACTACAAATTCCCATTAAAATAATTCTTAGAAAACAAACACACACATACAGACTCATACATAAAATTTGAATACCTCTCATAGACCCTATACCATCAATCTCATTATTTAGCAGTACAAATGGTAGAAAACAGAAAATTTGGCCATATCTTTCTATGAACACTCGGGCGTTACTTTAACATTCTTGTCCGTAATAAATTATGCACACATCAAACGAATACTTCAAAAGCAAAACAACAACAACCATAATAACTGACATGCAAAGTATTTTCATTTTTTTTAGTTCGGCTATCCTCCTTATTCTCTCCTCAATGAGAAATTTAAGTCGTCCTTTAGAGCTTTCTATTAGATTGACTGACTTCTGAATGTACCAGTAAGTCCGTGTCCGAATGTAATTTATACACAAAAACACATACATACATGTATGTGTTTGTTTTTATATACATGTGTTGTTGGTTGGAATATCCTTAAAGACACCAAAACATTCTTCAAATTTTATTTCGCTTGGGTTGGGTGTATGTGTGTGTGTGTTTTCAATAAAAATTTTCAGGGGAACATTTTTAACATTTTAATGAAAAATAATTTTAGAAGGGACTCCATATATCGTAACACATGCACGAAACGAAGATGGATTAATGCAAATATATGCGATAACGAAAATAGGAGGAAATAACAAAAACAGTCCACGAAATGGACATATATTAAATTAAATCAAATAAATTTATTTATAAGGCTGTATTCTTAGTTTAAGGGCACCCCACCCATACTCGATTTTAATTTTTCAAGATTTTCAATGGGCTGGTAAATCAATACCAATGCTTGGTAAGGTTTGTAACTTTGCACATATATATATTTGAAGATTTAAAAGACAAGAAAAATAATTTACAAAAAATGTTTTTATTGCTTTTTTGTTGTTTTTGTGTAATTAAAGAAAAGTCCTTATTTTTGATGGCGGGCATGATAACTCCTCACTGGAACATCGGAATCCGAAAATTCCAACGGTGTCAGAAAGAGTACATGTCTGGCTCTCGTATGAACTAGGATTATTGACTTCGCTCTAAAATTAACAAAATGGCGGACCTTTAAAATTTTTTTTTTTGGAAAATCGCCGATTTATGACCAAAAACCAAGTTAAACCGGTAAGGAAAGCAGCAAAGTCGGACTGGACCGACTATATGATACCCTTCACCACTTTGGGTATATTGTACATATGTATTCTCTCCAAGGAACATACGCAAATCTTTTGCAAGCTATGATAAATTTAATTTCATTAGGGCAGATTTAAAGTCGACTTCGTACCATGGGACAAATTTATGAAAAACGACTAATAAATAGTTGTTTTTTATAAAAACAACAAACTGGATTAAGCCTGACTATTTTGCAAAAACAAAATACAAATGGTATCCCAAATAACCCGCCAACACTCTGAAGTTGTCGAGGCACGGTCATACTGTTTGGTTTTGCTTTAACTAGCAATACCAACAACAACGTTATGTGCATCACAAAGTTAGCAGTGGGAAATGTATTGTAGTTGTCTGTAAATGCCTTGTTGACCACAGTTCGAAATTCATATGGAAGCTATGACAGCAGCAAAAACTACATCAAAAAGTTTCAAAATTAATACAAAACGCACTATTAAAATAACGTTATTCATATGAAGTGACAGCATCTACATCAGTTTCAACAAAACGCAATAACGGTGATACGGTGCGCAAAAAAAACGTGTTAATCGGAAAAACATTAGAAGGTTGGTCCACCATTTATGTAAAATCGGACGAATATATATATATATATATATATATATATATATATGTCTGGACCTAATTTGTACCTATGCCAAACCAGATATATAACCGATTTTTTAAATCGAAACTATATGTGGGAGCACACATCGATTTTTAGTGGCACTCTCTGCCAAATTTCTATGCAAAAATCGAATGATATATAGGGACATTGGTGCACTATTTACCTTAAATCGGACGAAACTATATATGGGAGATATATCAAAATCTGAACCGATTTTCTTGAAACTTGGCAGACATCATTCTGGACATAATTCAGTACTGTATGCCAAATTTCGTGAACATCGAATGATATATAGAGACTTTGGTGCACCATTTGCCTTAAATCAGACGAACCTATATATGGGAGCTATATCTAAATCTGAACCGATTTCCTCGAAACTTGGCACACATCGTTCTGTGACTAAATGAGTACTCTATGTCCCATTTACCTTAAATCGGACGAAAATATATAAGGGAGCTATATATAAATCTGAACCGATTTTTCCCAATTTCAATAGGGTTCGTCCTTGGGCCAAATAAGTGACTTGTGCCAAATTTCATCCAAATCGGATCGTAAATGCGACCTGTACTTTGTTTACAATTTAACATCTACAGACGGTCGGACGGACATTCATAATTCGACTCAGAAAGTGATTCTATGCATATTCTCAAAAGGAACCCTGTGCCTATCTCTTTTCCCTTTGCCTGTTACAAACATATGCACAAAGACATAAATCCCTGTACCACAGTGTGGTGAAGGGTATAAAAATAAGGAAGATCTTCACCGATTGGCTTTATCCTAGTTCATACGATAGCTATACACTCACAGAGAAACGTCCCAAAATTTGGAATCGATCGGATCATTAGTTTTTGAGTTATCGTGCCCGCCGTTCGCAAAAGAGAAAAACGCGTTTAAAGTTTGAGAAGCCCTTTAGCCGTCACTTGATGCTGACACAATAAATCGGCTATATTTTCAAGAGTTCTTGAGATTTTCACTTGAAATTTTGTAGGAACATTCTTAAATTAGAGTAGATTGGAATTAAATCAAAATAAATTTTGACCCCTAGAATGGGGGGTCCCCTTAATGCAAAAATTAAATTAATTATACCCTACACAACTATGTTGTCAGGGTATTATAGCTTTGTGCAGCCCCAAGAGTTTGTAACGCCGCGAAATATTGGTCCTAGACCCACCTTAAGGTATACCGATAGTCATATCTCGACTAGCTGAGTCGATCTAGACATGTGTGTCCGTCCGTCCGTCTGTCCGTCTGACCATTATAACTTGTAAACACGATACAGGCCACAGTTATGGACCATTCTTCACGAAATTTTGCATGTAGGATGGGTTCTGGCCCAAACACCGTGAATGGAGATGGGAATCGGGCCAAAGTATAAGCATGCCTCATTTGATAAAGATCGGTCTATATTTAGCGGGTCAAATGGACCCTGACTTTTGTGTGAAAAATTACAAAATTTGTACTCTATAACGTATATATTTACCTCTGAATGACATAGACCGAAGAAGTTGAAAATATATCCAAAAGGAGTGGTTGACCTTCAAATTGATACCAATTACATTGTTATATGTACTCGGACGTGGGAGTTACACGTAAATATTTACAGGTGCTTACGTATTCATATATTATTTAGTAACCAATTACCACCCTAGAAGGAGAAAATATAGCGCTGATCGCTTTGAAATTTTCCATGAGGATCCAGGTATGGTCAAGGACAACGCCTGTAATTTTCGGTGAATATCAGATAATAATATTGGGATTAAGTGGATCGAAAACATAATATATTTGGGTTTTTTCGAGCCATCTATAGGCCACAATTAAAATCCGAACATAACAACACAACCCACGTTGGGGGTCAAGAGAGTGCAAATATTGCCCAAGATCAGAATATAGAACCACACTAAGTTAGATTTTCGTGAAAGTTGTGTAGGGTATCGTATGGTCGGCCCCGTCCGACTATACTGCTCCGCTCACTGGTTTAGAATATATTTGGTTTCATACTCAAAATTACATATGCGAGCTGTAGGTTTATCTTAGTCGATTTTAATGGAAAGTACATAAAATTCGTTTTTTTGTTGTCAATATAAGGCCTTGTTTTAGTATATCTCCAGATTGTACGTATTTTGAAGGTCTTGGCCACAATTTTCGACTGAAGTGACATTCATTGCAATAAATGTACGCATATGCTTTGAATTCTCAGCCTATATAAAGGTTCTGGTAATTTTCCGAAATTATTCTTCTTCGAAGTTGCTACAATAGCTCCATATTTTGACATAGTTTCTATATTAAATTTCCGATATAGGTCCATGTTTTCAAATCGTCGCCAAGTAAAGGTTGTGCCTATGTTACAAATTTTGAAAGTTTTATAAGTGGCTGTTATTATATTGTTTAGTAAAATACTTATCGTCAGAAATTATTCAATATAAGTTCACTTTGCAGGTTCCGCATAATTTTCGATATTTGTGAATATTTTTGAAAAAGGAAAACTAGATGGACCAATGGTTACTTTTGAGTCATAGTGTCACTTTCTGAGTCGATTCATGCATACTTATCCGTCTGTTGATGCGAAATTGGATGCAATTTGGTATAGATTGAGATTAGAGAAAATCGGTAAAGATTATGATATAACTCCCATAAAAATGTTCGTTCGATTTCATGTCAAATCTTATGGTTTATCCGAATAAGACAAAATGTATCACAGCGAACTTTATGTGAAACGTGTGTATTAAGTTTCGTTAAAATCGGTTGCGATTTAGATATATCTCCCATATATATTTATGAACGATTTTATGTTAATGGTCCACCAAACTTCAAAGGTATTTCCGTTTGAGAGGAAATTTAAATATAGCTCCCATATGGTGCATTTAACAAAATTTGAACGATAAAGACGAAATTTTGGAATACCGCACCATATTGTCTATAATGACGTATGTTAAGTTTAGTTAAAATCGGTTGAGATTTATGTATAGCTTCCATGCATATTTTCATTCGATTTGATGTAATTGCTGCACCGAAGGAACGTCCATATAAGCGACATTTGCGCAGCGTATTGAATGACATGTGTTACTGACGTGGTTTGGATTCTGTTAAATATGTTCAGATATAGCCATACCACTTATATTAGGTTGGGGATATGCATTATTTTTATATGAACTATAGGATTTTATTTAACATGCTTCGGAATACCCTATTGGGGCCAAATATGGACCGTTTTGATGTACGATTTGTGGACATGTTAAAGGTAACTTCATAAAGAAGTTCTGCTCTCTATTTGCAACAAACTCTTGTGATCCTCCTTAGATACCAATTTTTTATTGTTAAAGAAATTTTACAATGCTAGAAAAATATAATAATCACTTGGTGACAAGTACGGACTGTATGGCGGATGCATTAAAACTTCCCAATCAAGCTCTCGAAGTTTCTGGCGAGTCACTGCAGATGTGTATGTCCTGGTGGAACACGACACCTCTCCTGTTGGGCAATTCTGGTTAATTGTAAATGGTTCAAAACATCGATTTTTAGCTCAACATTTTCAACGACCGGCCTACCTGTGCGAGATGCATTTTTAACATAAAACATTTCTGAACGGAATCTACGAAACCAAAATTGCACATAATCGGAAATATAAAGACCATTCACAATTTTAGCCCCCTGGCTTGCATTTTCACTTTTGTCAAAGAAAAAATCTAAAATGTACCGAATTTTCTCTTTGTTCACTACTATTCTTAACACCCTCTAAATCATAACTGAATGCACCAAACAAAAAACAGCAATATGTCACCCTTCCAACGAGCATAAATCAGAAATTGTTTGATCGATACTTTACGGGAAATCTATCAGTACAGCCATCCGCTGTACTGATAGAAATGGATTTCTTTTTCCCCAACCTAATATATTTTCGTCTAAGATCATCAAATGTGCACGGATCGGGAATAAATTTTGTATGGTGTATGCATTGTTTGCTCCAGTCGATTCAGATTTACATATAGCTCCCATATATTTCGATTACATACAAATGGTACATCAAAGAACCCAAGTCTGCCTATTGACATAGAATTTTTCAAAGATTTTAGAACGATATTTTTGTGGACTGATTTTAATTGGTTGAAATATCTATGTACATCACATATTTTATTACTTTTGATTCCATTATTTTCTATAGACGGGGGATTGTACATTTGGGTATTTCTAATATGTACCCAAAGTGATGAAGGGCATCAAAGAGGCGGCCCTGTCCGACTTTTGAAATTTCCTTACTGGCTCAACACTGTGGTACATTGTATTATGTTTTTGTGCGTATGTTTGTAATAGGCAAAAGGAAACGAGATAGACGCATGGTTCCTTTTGAGAATATGCATAGAATCACTTTCTGAGTCGATTTATGCTTGTCCGTCCGTCTGTAGATGTTAAATTGTAAACAAAGTACAGGTCGCATTTACGATCCGATTTGTATGAAATTTGGCACAAGTCACTTATTTAAGACGAATCCTATTGAAATTAGGAAAATTCAGTTCAGATTTAGATTAGCTCCCATATATATTTTCGTATGATTTAAGGTAAATGGTACACCAAAGTCCCTATATATACTCCGATTTGCACGAAATTTGGCATAGCGTACTGAATTTTGTCCAGAATGATTTGTGCTAAGATCGGTTCAGATTCATATTATATAAAATCGGTTCAGATTTAGATATAACTTCCTTATATATTTTCGTCCGATTTAAAGTATATGGTGAACCAAAGTCCCTAATATCCTTCGATTTGCTCGAAATTTGTCTTAGGGTACTGAATTAGGTCGAGAATGATGTGTACTAAGTTTCGTGAAAATCGGTCCAGATATAGCTCCCGTATATAATTTTGTCAGATTTTGTGAAAATGGTGCACCAATAACTTTGGTGCATATATAACTTTCGATTTGAACAGAATTTTGCATAATGTTCTTAATTGAGTCTTGAATGACGGGAAAATCGATTCAGATTTAGATATAGTTCCCACATATAGTTTCGTCCGATTTTATGTAAATTGTGCACCGATTTTTCCCAATTTCAATAGATTTCGTCCGATTTTATGAAAATGGTACAATTTTGCATAGTGCAGTGAAATGAGTCTTGAATGACGTGTGTTAAGTTTCGAGAAAATCCTTTCAGATTTAGATATAGCTCCCATATATAGTTTCTTCCGATTTTATGTAAATGGTGCACCCTCGAATTGCACGTACTGAATTGAGTTTAGAATGCTGTGTATTAAGTTTCCTGAAAATCGGCTCAGATTTAGATAACTCTGATATATATTTTCATCCGATTTAAAGTAAGTGGTGTACCAAAGTCCCTATATATCTTTCGATTTGCACGAAATTGGGCACAGCGTAATGAATTAGGTCTAAAATGATGTGTATTAAGTTTCCTGTAAATCGGTTCAGATTTAAATATAGCATATATATTTTCCGATTTTATGTAAATTGTGTTCTAAAGACCCGATGTTTCCGAACGACACAAACTTTTGTACAGCGTATCAAATTGAGGCTAGAATGCCTTTATTGCGTTTGTGAAATTGGTGCGGATGCAGACATAACTTCCATATATATATATTCGACCAACTTCATGTTAATTGTGCACCAAATAATCAACGGGTATCTGATTAAGATTAAATTTCGAACAGTGCAGCATAACACAGAGTGTGTGTGTCATGTTTAAGTTAGATTGTGCATCAACTTTCCTTACTGGTTTGTTATTGTCTGAGATTAGCTAAAATTTCATTACAATTGTCTAATCAATGGTAACAAATAATCTCCCTGCAAAAAAAAAAAACATAGGCCAATGAAATTGACGTGATAATGAAATTGTAATACATAAAGTTCTGGTGGCATATGATATATATTTATATTCAATAATTGAATAACGAATAATTAAAAACCCATGAATATATTCCCATGTCTCGTCAATTTCTGCATAAGCCTGAGTCCCAGGAAACTGTATTTTGCCCACGAAAAACTTTCTCTCATTTTTATGCCACAGTCATTCATTATTGAAAAACTACAAGCAATAACAACATCAATACGCACATAAAATATTACTGCCTTTAAAACATTTTGCCACTTTCATTAGAAAACTTTTAATTGTTGGCATATTAACAGCCCATTTGTTGAATGCGGAACATTCGGTCATGAAAAAATTGGGGGTGTTCAGAAAACAATTCAATTTTAGCATTCGGTAATTAATGACAGTTTTTGACACTTTTCAGAGTTTTTGGTGGTATTTAAAACAAAAACAAAAAAAACACTATTCGATGCTGTTGTTGTTGGCTGTTCTTGCCAACACCAACTATGACAGCCAAACCGAAATGTGGCAAGTGTTGTGTGAAAATCTCACACTGGTGGCAGAAATTTCAAATGTCTGCTTGGTGACGATGTCATTATTAGCTATACAAAATTAATGACAAAAAATCCATCTCCACTCCACATAGAAAATTAATGGAATGATAAAAATGTAAGCTAATTTCTTTTGGGGGGTAGTGAGTGGGTGTAGAACGAACATTGGTGTCCTCCCAGAAGGCAGCAATGGTTGGATACCCCAAACGGCCGACTAACGAATTTGCAAATTGTTATTTTATGATGATGAAGTGTCAATGATGTGGTGATGTCTGTATGAATTTGTTTCAACCCCTCTCTCCCTCACGCCCCTTTTGTGACATTCAAACAAGTTATCGAATAGATTTTTTGCTTTTTGGACTATATTTTCAATTTTCATTTATGCGACCACATTAATTTATAACTGCACGTTATGGAAAATGTATGTATGAATATGTGTGTGTGTGTTTTTTTATTTTTACTAAAAATGGAAATTATTTCATCACACCGTGATGAAGCGCTCAAATGTGAAACATTAGTTGCATGGTTACCCCGTTGGCCAACGATGCAGTGATGGTCAAGTGATACGACCGAATGTGTTATGCGGACATCTAATTCGAAATTCAGTTGTTTTTGTTGTTTAATGTGTTTTTGAATATCTCTCGGAATAGCTCGTTTGGCATGCATGTGATTGAATGAAGTTTTTTTATAAAAATATAATTTGAATATTTCTAGTTTCCAGCTGGGGTAACATATCAGCAGGCCATCGGAGCAATGCCAGCCACGTCGGCTAGCTTTCATTTCAGTTCATGATTTTTGTCAATGACCATTATATTTTCATTTCGGTAAGCTCTTGTATTTGTATGTGGGATTTTTGTTATATACATTTTTATGTATATTCAATGAACACAAAACTATAATATTCACAAATATTCGTAAGACTATATGACACAAACACAATACTTGGCGATACGTGACTTTAGCATAGTGGGATTATTGGTCAACATCATAAACACAAAGTGTAAATGAATAGTTAACAAAAAATAACCGCAATGGTACAAAAACAACAACTATATATCGAAGGGTAGTCCGAATTAGCTTTTCCGTTTGTAAATAATAAATATTTGAGACCTTATATTAGGTTGGGGAAATAAATTAAATAATAAATTAAGCTGGTCGTCGAAAATGTCGACAGAATCGGAGAATTGATCGAAGTTGACCGGCGTGTTAGTAGTCGTAACATCGCCTAGGAGCTAACAATCGACGATAAAACTGTTTTAAACCATTTACACAATGCTGGGTTCAAAAAGAAGCTCGATGTTGGGTGCCACACCAATTAACAGAATAATAGGATGGATCGAATTTTCATCTGCGAAGCCTTGGCCGAAGGGAATGAGATAAACCAATTTCTTAAACGGATGGCGACTGAAGATGAGAAATGGATCACATACGATAATCCTGTGCGAAAACGATCGTTCTCAAAGAGCGGTGAAGCACCTCAAACGGTGGCCAAACCAGGACTAAAGGTCAGGAAAGTTATGAAATTAAATTGTTTCACAGTAAGCTTATGTTCGCAACAGCGAATTTTTTCAATATGTGCTGATAATGGAGAGATAACCGCAGACGTTAGCGGAATTGCTGAAGTGTTAGTTATTACCTTTACTGATAACGACAAAATAGAACCAGAAATTATGAGTTGAATATTCTTGATTTAGATAAATTGTGTACTTCCTGTGCAATTATCTGAATGTCATACACACTTTTATGAACCGAATTATTCAAAATATTCAAATGAATACATAGGAAATGAATATTAGTTCAGATGTATGATTACTGTTTATGCTATAATTCCTCGTCATCGCGGAATTTTTACCTTATTTCCATGGGATTGAATGACAGATATCTTATTTCTTCTTTGCAAATATCGTATATCTTTGTGCATGTGTTTGTAACATGCACGAAAACCCTTGCAAATCTTTTGATTTAAACGAAATTTGGCATAGTGTACTGAATTGCGTCCATAATAAAGTGTGCAAAGTTTGATGAAAATCGGTTCAGATTAAGATGTAACTCCCATATATATTTTTATATATTACTGAAGTTAATATAAATTAATCTCTGACAAGTTTCCTTGAAGTCCGCTTAGATATAGATATAGCATAGCTTCCATATATAATTTCGAACTATTCATGTTAATTGTGCACCAAGTAATCAATGCATGTCTGATTGAGATTAAATTTTAAACCGTGCAGCATACCAAATAGCGTGTGTCAAGTTTGCTTTAAATTGATTTACAAAATTTAGCATAGGTTGTACAATGACATGTGTAGGGATTTATGTTAGTCGGTTTAGATATAGATAAAGATCAGATATTTAGGTTCGTTCAATTCCATTTCAATGTTCCTTCAAAAAGGCGACGTCTGTTTGGATACATATGTAGAATATGCGAAATTTTACGCTTGGTCAATTAGTTCAAGAAGAGTGTCGAATAAACCAACACAAAGTCTGTTGTGCATTCTGAAAGATGGCAGTAATGAAAGGACCACAGTCTATGATTTCCCACACCACTTAAGGTGTATACAAGAAAGGCGCTAAGAAACATTGGGTCTCATGCATAAAAACGAGTAAAAGCGATGCGTTGAAATTTTACACACATCAAGAAATTTTACACACATCATTCTAGACCTTATTCAGTACGCTATGCCAAATTTTCGGGCAAATCGGAAGATTTATAGGGACTTTGGTGCCCCTTTTACCTAAAATCGGGCGAAACTATATATGGGAGCTATATCTAAAGCTGAACCGATTCCAACAAAATTTCGCATACATCAGTTGGGACCTAATTCAGTACATGCGTAAATCGACACAGAAAGTGATTCTATGCATATAGGGAACCATGCATCTATCTCGATTCCTTTTGCCTGTTACAAACATATGCAAAAAGACATAATACCCTGCACCACAGTGTGGTGAAGGGTATAAAAATAGCTCAAACATTTCTATTAAAAACCTTAAATATATTCCAGAAGAGATTTCCATCATTCAATATTGACCTGCAGCAACTCGATAATGAGTGGCGGCAACATACACATCAATAACTCCAATTGCAAATGAAAAACAATAATTTGCTTGCCATTTCATTTGACCATTTTTTATTAGATCTGCATCATTCGGGAATTTTATCCGCTCGCTTGCTTTGGCAGATATAAGTTTTGCAACATCCGCAATTGTTCGCGACACAGTGGTTTGATGTACTCAAATATTTGTTGCTATACCATCTTGGAACCCAGGAAATGCACAGAATCTTATATAGAGTCGAATTTTATCAATGTTGCTGAGGGCACCACCACGCCTTTCTTCTGACCAGCAAATGCTGCTAACATCAAATTTATGTATTTATCATTTTATTATTAATTATATAAAAACGCTGTTATTCAGCCATGATTCCTTTTTAGTGTACGTGAGTCACCTAAGAGGCATGCTCAACAAAAGTTAAGCACAAACTTGTTTTTATGCATTTCTAAGTTCAATTTCTAAGTTCAAACTGAGCAAGAAGAGATCCAATGTGAGCAGTGAGTAAAATCAAATACATCAAGTTTTATTATGCATACGACAAGCACCTTTTACTCAAAAAAATCGTGTCCGAGCTCAAGTCTTGTTTTATGCATGAGACCCATTATTCTAGACTTCATTCGAAAGTTACAACAAAACTCTATTTATAACGCTGTACAAAATTCCGTGGTAATAGATGGATTTCTTCTGCGTCGATCGCATAGAATTATATATCGGAACCCAAGCACCTGCAGTTCTAGAATTTATTTCGTGTCAAATGGATAAACGTTGAGTCTTTGGTCGCAATTCAAATATTAATTTCGAATTGCATTCGACAATATCCATTTTCATGTTTCCTCCTGCAAGCTTCGGACTCTAATACATAAGATCCTGTACCACAATTAGTCTCTTTATAATTCTAGGCATTCAGTATTATTTTGGGAAGACAAAGGACGTCAAGGTTGGAAAATGTAGGTAAAACTCTTAAAATACCGAACATTGGGTGGGAACTAGGGATAAATAAATCGACCTTTAATAATTGAGTATTGAAAAAATTCTACTTTTTAGTCAAAGGAAAATATCGACCAGTCGGACGGGGCCGACTATATGATACCCTTTACAACTATGGGTATATTACACACGACTATTAACATGAAATTGGATGAAATAAAATATGTGATATTTATCTAAATGTAAATCTACCTAGATCTCATTCGTTTGTTACAATGGGTCAAAGGTATGTAAATCGACTTCAAACAAAGATAAATAGGTCATCCGTTGGGCTATGTATGTACTTCTAGAAAACGCAACTACGTAATTCTATGTTCAATTTTATACGTTGTGCAAAATTTGATGTCAATCTGACTAACATGAGGAGTTTGATGCCCAATTTACTTGAAATCGGGCGAAAATATATATGGAAGCTTTAGATTTCAAACAAACTTGTCACAGGTTAGGTTATACTAATTTCAGAACGTTTTGTTCCTATCAGTCTATTGGTTCCTTGGTGCGTCAATAACTTATAATCAATCTATAATAAAAGGGAGCTATATCTAAATCTGGACCGATTTTCACGAAAAAAGGCAGACATCACTTTAGGCTCAATTCAGTACGTTATGCCAAATTTCGACACTTGGCAGACATCACGACACTTGGCAGACATCACGACACTTGGCAGACATCATTCTAGGCTCAATCCAGTACGCTATGCCAAATTTCGTGCAAATCGAAGGATATATAGGAACATTGGTGCACCATTTACATGAAATCGGACGAAACTATATATGGGAGCTATATCTAAATCTTGACCGATTTCCACGAAACTTGACAGACGTCATTCTAGGCTCAATTCAGTACGCTATGCCAAATTTCGTGCAAATCGAAGGATATATAGGAACATTGGTGCACCATTTACATGCAATCAGACGAAACTACATATGGGAGCTATATCTAAATCAAGACTGATTTTCTCGAAACTTGGCAGGCATCACTCTAGGCTTAATTCAATACATTATGCCAAATTTCGTGCAAATCGAAAGATATATAGGGACTTTTGGTCACCATTTACATGAAATCGGACGAAACTAAATATGGGAGCTATATCTAAATCTGGACCGATTTTCACGAAACTTGGCAGACATCATTCTAGACCTAAATGATTAGGCTGTACCAAATTTCTTGCAAATCGAAAGATTTATAGGGACCGTTTGCATCATATCTGTTAAATATATATATATATATATATATATGGGAGCTATATCTAAATCTGAACCGATTTTTCCCAATTTCAATAAGGTTTGTCCTTGAGCCAAATAATTGATCTATGCCAATTAACGAACGGACATGCATAAATCGACTCAGAAAGTGATTCTATGCATATTCTCAAAAGGAACTATGGGTCTATCTCGTTTCCTTTTGCCTGTTACAAACATATGCATAAAGACATAATACCCTGTACCACAGTGTGGTGAAGGGTGTAAAAAGCATAAAAATCGACTTTTTGGCCAGAGACAAATATTGAAAAATCTATAAGTCAACCTTTGCCCCCGACTAAGTATCCCAAGTGGGAACATTATATGTGGACTATCTCAAAATATGGATCTAAAATAACCATTTTCTTCGCAGATGTATACCAGGGTAAAAGAAGATTTATCGTCGTTAAAATCCGATGAATAGTTCATCCATTACATTACAGAAATTTCGAGAAGAAACGCGTTTTGACTTCGTTATGATATATATATATATATATATATATATATATTTTCGGCCGATTTTGTATAAATCTTGTAGCATCCTCCCAAAGTTTGTCCGATTGAGACGAAATTTTGCATAAGCTATAGAATTGAGTCTAGAATAACCTGTGTTATGTTATAGAAATCGGTTTAGATGTACATATAGCTCCCACATATATTTTCGTCCGATTTTATGTCAATGGTGCACAAAATGGTACACTTTAGTCCAAGTTTTTGTTAATTGGGCACCTAACTCCAAAGGTTTGTCTGGTGCGCACATTTGCGATTAATAACCATAATTCACGTTTTAGAGTTTTTAAGTTTTTTTTTTTTTTTGAAAAATTCCCACAACTATTTACTGAAACTTAGTATTTTTGATGGTTTAAGAGTTGGAAATCCTCTTGAAATAATTGTCTGCCTAGGTCTATTGTTTCATGATACCAGTTGTTTTTATAAAAAACAACTATTTATTAGTGGGGACAATGCCATACATTCCCCACAAATAAATAGTTGTTTTTTATAAAAACAACAAACTGTGATTAAGCCTGACTATTTTGCAAGAACAAAATACAAATAGTATCCCAAATAAACCCTACTGAAGTTTCATATTACCTCTATAATTCCTCTTTCAAAAAATCATTCACTCTTATGTAATTCCAAGTGGGTTTGGATCCATGGTGAAGTGCAAAGTAGACGAGAGGAGTCCCTAGAAGAATAGTCAATGTGTAAAACTTCTAGAAAGTCGAATTCGAAGACTAATAAAAATTTGTATTTTCAGATGACTTAAAATTCGACTAAAATATCGTCAGCTCTCATTGTCTAGAAAATATTTAAATCTATATGTTATTGTAGCTTGCTATATTTCGACAACATATACAAGTTTTAATATAGAAAAAAAATCACACTTATCAACCAAATTCAAATTTTCATTTCACAAATTAAATCAAATTAAGCAAAAAAAAATCCCCCAATTTGAAATGCTTGAATACAATTGTTACCACAAACAAATCGTACGTAAATCATTCAAACCTAAGGCCAATTTTCTTCCTGCATGCAGTGAACATTGAAAAATATTTTCAGTCTTGCTGTATACGTACATAGGTAGTGTGTGTGTGGTTGTTTATGAGCAAATCAGAAAAAAGGTCAAAATGAATTGAATATTTAATTTCAATCAAATCAATGCCAACGTCATTAGAATGCTATGAGGTAGCAACAACATCACCATCAGAAGGGCAACGACAACCATATTTGATTTTGGTAACATTTCACACGCACAGACTCTTAGACTTTTGGGGTCTTTGGGTTTGTGTGTGTATGAGTCCAATTAGAAGTAGCATGATGATATATCAATGAAAGACTTTAAATAATGACCCTTGTGGCAACCAGAAGACTCACTTTTTGTAAAATTCAAGAAAATAGAAATGTATTTTATGAAAGTCTTTTTCGTTTTTCCTAGAACAG
This sequence comes from Musca vetustissima, assembly GCF_032173495.1. Taxonomy (NCBI): domain Eukaryota; kingdom Metazoa; phylum Arthropoda; class Insecta; order Diptera; family Muscidae; genus Musca; species Musca vetustissima. The sequence goes on from NW_026885530.1 coordinate 24,709, forward strand.
GAACTAAGTACCATATCCGAGTGTATGGTTATATATATATATATATATATATATATATATATTTAATTTGCTACTATGTATATTCAAATAACATTTTTATATTTCGTCTACTTATTTAAAGGATTTTTCAAATATAAATAAAGCAACAGCAGCATATAAAAACCAGTAAGGAAAGTAGTAAAGTCGGGCGGGGCCGACTATATGATACCCTCCACCACTTTGGGTTAATTCAACAGATGAATCCTAACAGACGTCACATTTTTAATGGACCACTAAAGTGAAATTGGATCCATTAACATGTCATTCTGCAACCTATACTAATTAGAAGCTATATCTAAATCTGAACCGATTTCAACGATTTCAGGAAACATAAACAAGCTAATTCATAACGCTGTGCCACATTTCGTGCAAACCGAAAGATATATAAGGACTTTAGTGGACCATTTACATAAAATCGGACGAAGCTATATATAAAGCTATATTTAAATCTGAATCGATTCACTCGAAACTTAACACACGTCATTCAAGACTCAATTCAGTACACTATGAAAAATTTAGTGTAAATCAAAAGATATATAGAGACTTTGGTGCACCATTTACATAAAATTGGACGAAACTATATATAAGAGCTATATCTTACCGATTTTCACGAAAATTAGCACACATCATTCTAGCCTTAATTCAGTACGCTGTGCCAAATTTCGTGCAAATCGAAAGATATTTAGGGACTTTGGTGCACCATTTACCTTAAATCGGACGAAACTATATATGAGAGCTATATCTAAATTTGGACCGATTAGCATGAAAATTGGCAGACATGACTCTAGCCTCAATTCAGTACGTTATGCCAAATTTCGTGCAAATCGAAGGATATCTAGGGACTTTGGTGCACCATTTACATGAAATCGGACGAAACTATATATGTGAGCTATATCTGAATCTTGACCAATTTTCACAAAACTTGGCAGACATCATTCTAGACTCAATTCAGCACGTTATGCCAAATTTCGTGCAAATCGAAGGATATATAGGAACTTTGGTGCACCATTTACATGAAATCGGACGAAACTATATATGGGAGCTATATCTACATCTTGACCAATTTTCACGAAACTTGGCAGACATCATTCTAGACTCAATTCAGCACGTTATGCCAAATTTCGTGCAAATCGAAAGATATATAGGAACTTTGGTGCACCATTTACATGAAATCGGACGAAACTATATATGGGAGCTATATCTAAATCTGTACCGATTTTCACGAAACGTGGCAGACATAATTATAGGCTCAATTTAGTACGTTATGCCAAGTTTCGTGCAAATCGAAAGATATATAGGGACTTTGGTGCACGATTTACATGAAATCGGACGAAACTATATATGGGAGATATATCTAAATCTGGACCGATTGTCACGAAACTTGGCAGACATCATTCTAGACCTAAATGATTAGGCTGTACCAATTTTCGAGCAAATCGAAAGATATATAGGGACCGTTTACATTAAATCAGTTAAATATATATATGGGAGCTATATCTAAATCTGAACCGATTTTTCCCAATTTCAATAGGGTTCGTTCTTGGGCTGAATATGTGACCTATGCCAAATTTCATCCAATTCGTATCATAAATGCGATCTGTACTTTGTTTACAATTTAACATGGACAGACAGACAGACGGACGGACGGAAGGACATGCATAAATCGACTCAGAAAGTGATTCTATGCATATTCTCAAAAGGAACCATGTGTCTATCTCGTTTCCTTTTGCCTGTTACAAACATATGCACAAAGACATAATACCCTGTACCACAGTGTGTTAGTTTTGAACTTGAATTGAATTTCTTTTATTCGACTAACTGTTTATCACATCCATAATAAATATATTAATATTTCTGAGCTTTTTAGATGTTGAATGTACTACCACAAACCTAACTGCGGAAGAATCGTCCCACGCCATGAGCATTACTTTGTGGAATAGTGAAATTTACAATATATTTTCAATACTCGTTTTCATTTGTAAGCGTAATTGTTGTGGTGTTTGTGTAAAATACATATAGGACAGCCATCCCCAGGCAAGCGAACATTTACAATTGATAATGTGTTATGGTGTAATTTTTTGTTTGGTTCGCATTTTTGCGGTTACTACAGAATTAAAACCAATATAACTTCTCGACCATGGTGACTATCATTAATTATGGCAACGACAAAGACATCTAGTGAGAGCTAATTACTTTCATTGACATTTATTACATTGTGGAAATCGGCGGTGTGGTAATGTAAATAAGGATAAGAAACCCGAAATGGTTTAAATGAAATATCACCACAAACAAAATTGCACAATGTATATTTCACACACAGTTGATGGGATGCTTTAATAAAAATTGTCACAATTCCATAGATTATCGATCACCATATTCATGAAAGTCGTTCTTCAATATTTAAAAGTATGCCATAATAATAATAATAATACTTACAACTCAGACAAAGGCGAAAAAATTTTTTAACTAAAAACTGCAATATCGGTCAACTAATCTTCGTTACGTTGATATTCGCTCTAATTGATAATACTACGCTATTCTCTAAAAGTTCGTACCCCAAGTTTACTACAAACCAAATTAAAAAACCAGTAAGGAAAAAAGTAAAGTCGGACGGGGCCGACTATATGATAACCTTCACCACTATAGATATATTGAACAGGATTATTAACATGAAATTGGATGAAATAAAATATGTGATATTTATCTAAATGTGAATCGGACTAGATCTATCCATAAACATGTCATTCGTTTGGGACGAAAGTATGAAAATCGACTTCAAAAAAATATCTATTGGTCATACGTTGGGCTATGTCTGTACTTCTAGAAAACGTAACTACGTTATTCTAGGCTCAATTTTGTACGCTGTGCAAAATTTGATGTCAATCTGACAAACAGGAGCAGTTTGATGTACAATTAATTTAAAATCGGAGGAATATATATATGGAAGTTATACCCAAATATGAAACGATTTCAACGAAACTTGTCACAGGCTAAGTTATACTAATTTCGGTACGTTTAGTTCCTATCAGCCATATATTGGTTTCTTTGGGCGTCAATTACTTCATATCAGCTATATCTATATCTCAACCGATTTTTACGAAACTTGGCACACAATATTCTGGACTAAATTCAGTACATAAGAACTTTGGCACATTATTTAAATTAAATCGGACGAAAAAATATATATCTAGATCTGAACCGATTTTCACGAAATTTGGCAAACATCGCTCTAAGCTCAAATCAATATGTTATGCCAAATTTCGTACAAATGGAAAGATATATAGGGACTTTGGTGCACCACTTACATGAAATCGGACGAAACTATATATGGGAGCTATATCTAAATCTGGACCGATTTTCTCGAAACTTGGCCGACATCATTCTAGGCTCAATTCAGTACGTTATGCCAAATTTCGTGCGAATCGAAAGATATATAGGGACTTTGGGCACCATTTACATGAAATCGGACGAAACTATATATGGGAGCTATATCTAAATCTATACCGATTTTCTCGAAACTTGGCAGACATCATTCTAGGCTAAATACGTTATGTTAAAATTCGTGCAAATCGAAAGATATATAGGGACTTTGGTGCACAATTTACATGAAACGAAACTTGGCAGACATGACTCTAGGCTCAATTCAGTACGTTATGCCAAATTTCGTGCAAATCGAAAGATATAACGGGATTTTGGTGCACCATATACATGAAATCTTACGAAACTATATGGGAGATATATCTAAATCTTAACCGATTTTCACGAAATTTGGCAGACATCACTCTAGGCCAAATTCAGTACGTTATACCAAATTTCGTGCAAATCGAAAGATATATAGGTACTTTAGTACACCATTTACATTAAATCGGACGAAAATATATATGGGAGTCTGAATCGATTTTTCCCAATTTCAATAGGGTTCGTCCTTAGGCCAAAAAAATGAGCTGTGCCAAATTTCATCCAAATGCGACCTGTACATTGCTCACAAAAATACAAGGACAGACAGACAGATGGACAGACGGACGGACTTGCTTAAATCGACTTAAAAAGTGATTCTATGCATATTCTCAAAAGGAACCATGGGTCTATCTCGTTTCCTTTTGCCTGTTACAAACATATGCACGAAGACACATAAAAAGGGGTTTATATGGAGACTACCCCAAAAAGAGGGCGAATATTAATAATTTTTGGTAAGGAGATTTGTTACCATATACGACTACAAAATACCAAATTGCAGCAAATTCGGTTGAAAACCGCGCTCAAGAACCCCAAAATACCGAAAATTGGGGGGTACCCTTATATGGGTGCTACCCGAAAAAATGAACATATATTCATAATTTTTTGTGGAGAGATTTGGTACCTTTTAAGAACTCAAAATACTGAATTACATCCAATTCGGTGGGAAAACACGACCAAAACCCCCAAAATACTACCAATTAGGAGGTACCGTTATATGGGGGCTACCAGAAAAAGTGGACCTATATTTATATTTTTTTGTGAAGACATTAAGTGCCCGATAAGAACCCAGTATTGCAAATTTCAGCGAATTCGGTTGAAAAACGCGCTCAAGAAAATTGGGGTTACCCTTATATGGGAGCTATGACTAAACGAGGACCGATAACCATCATCGAACTTGACCTGGCTGCAAACAAAAGACGACTCTATGCAAAATTTTGGCGATATATCTCAATTCGTTTAGACGCTACAGTGATTACAACAGACAGACGGACATGGCTATATTGTCATAGAATTTTACGCTGATAAAGAATATATATACTTTATAGGGTCGGAAATTATTATTTCGATGAGTTACAAACGGAAAAACAAAACTAATATACCCTCCATACTATGGTGGAGGGTATAAAAAAAACAAAGATCAGCAAAGCTATCAATTAATATGGTATTTTGTTTATAAATTCCAAATAAATTGTTATTGACAAATTTCTATACAAATTATACCACCACTGGTTTAATATAGTAAAAATCAAGAATAACATTTCATATGTTAAGCTAATGAACAATGGAACCTTACTAAGTTTTTATACCCTTCAACACACTATGGTACAGGGTACTATGTCTTTGTGCACATGTTTGTAACAGGCAAAAGGAAACGAGATAGACACATGGTTCCTTTTGAGAATATGCATAGAATCACTTTCTAAGTCGATTTATGCATGTCCGTCCGTCGGTCTGTTGGTGTTAAATTGCAAACAAAGTACAGGTCGCATTTATTATCCGATTTGGATAAAATTTGGTACAGCTCATTTGTTTGGCCCATGGACGAACCCTATTGAAATTGGGGAACATCGGTTCAGATTTATATATATCTCCCATATATATTTTCGTCCGATTTTATGTAAATGGTGTACCAAAGTCCCTATATATCTTTCGATTCACACATACATAGCGTACTGAATTAAGACTAGAATGACGGGTGCTAAGTTTCGTGGAAATCGGTTCAGATTTAGATATAGCTCCCATATATAGTTTCGCCCAATTTTAGGTAAATGGTGCACCAAAGTCCCTGAAAATCATTCGATATGCACGAATTTTGGCAGAGCGTATTGAATTATGTCTAGAATTAAGTGTGTTAAATTGCGTGCAAATCGGTTCAGATTTAGATATAGCTCCAATATATACTTTCCTCAGATTTTTGGTAAATAGTGCACCAAAGTCCCTAAATATCTTTCGATTTGCACGAAATTTGGCATAGCGTACTGAATTAATATAGTGATGTGTGGTGAGTTTTGGGAAATCGGTTCAGATTTAGATATAGCTGCCATATATATTTCCGTCCGATTTTATGTAAAAAGTGCACCAAAGTCCTTATATATCCTTCGATTTCCTCGAAATTTGGCAAAGTGTGCTGAATTATGTCTAGAACGATGTGTGTTCAATTTCTTGAAAATCGGTTCAGATTTAGATATAGGTCCCATATATATTTTCGTCCGACTTTAAGTAAATAGTGTACAAATGCGTTGAGTCTAAAATGATGAGTAGCAAGTTTCGGGAAAATCGGTGCAGATTTAGATATAGCTCCCATATAGTTTTTCGATCTATTTTATGTAAATGGTGCACCAAAGTCCTTATATAACTTTCGATTTGCACGAAATTTGACATAGAGTACTGAACGAAATCTTGAGTGATGTGTGTTAAGGTTCGTGTTTTAGATATAGATTCCATATATATTTTCGTCCGATTTGATGTAAATGGTACGCCAAATTTCCTGTATATCCTTGTATTTGGCATAGCGTACTGAATTGAGTCTGGAATGATGTGTGGTAAGTTTCGTAAAAATCGGTTTAAATTTCGATGTAGCACCCACATATACATATATATTTGTCCGATTTTACCTAAATGGTGCACCAAACTCCTAATGTTTGTTCGATTAACACGAAAATTTGCACGACGTATCAAATTGAGACTTGAATGGCGTTATTGCGTTTTGTTGTAGGTAGCACAGATGCAGCCATAGCTTCCCTGTGTATTTCGAACGGATGTTTGATTGAAATTAAATTTTTATACCCTTCACCACACTGTGGTACAGGGTATTATGTCTTTGTGCGTATGTTTGTAACAGGCAAAAATAATCGAGATAGACCCATGGTTCCTTTTGAGAATATGCATAGAATCACTTTTTAAGTCGATTTATGCATGTCCGTCTGTCCGTCCGTCTGTCTGTCTGTCCATGTTAAATTGTAAACAAAGTACAGGTCGCATTTATGATCCGAATTGGATGAAATTTGGCATAGGTCACTTATTCGGCCCAAGGACGAACCCTATTGAAATTGGGAAAAATCGGTTCAGATTTAGATATAGCTCCCATATATATATTTAACCGATTTAATGTAAACGGTCCCTATATATCTTTCGATTTGCACGAAATTTGGTACAGCCTATTCATTTAGGCCTTTAATGATGTCTGCCAAGTTTCGTGAAAATCGGTCCAGATTTAGATATAGCTCCCATATATAGTTTCCTCCGATTTCAGGTAAATGGTGCCCCAAAGTCCCTATATATCTTTTGATTTGCACGAAATTTTGCATAACGTACTGAATTAAGCATCGAGTGATGTCTGCCAAGTTTCGAGAAAATCGGTCCAGATTTAGATATAGCTCCCATATATAGGTTCGTCCGATTTCATGTAAATGGTGCCCCAAAGTCCCTATATATCTTCTGATTTGCACGAAATTTGGTACAGCCTATTCATTTAGGTCTAGAATGATGTATGTTAAGTTTCCTGAAATTCGGTCCAGATTTAGATGTAGCTCCCATGTATATTTTCGTCAGATTTAAAGTAAATGGTGCGCCAAAGTCCCTATGTATCTTTCGATTTGCACGAAATTTGGCATAACGTATTGAATTGAGTCTAGAATGATGTCTGCCAAGTTTCATGAAAATCGGTCCACATTTAGATATAGCTCCCTTTTATTATAGATTGATTTTAAGTACTTGACGCACCAAGGAACCAATAGGAACAAAAGGTTCTGAAATTAGTATAACGTATCCTGTGACAAGTTTGTTTGAAATCGCTTAATATTTGGCCCGATTTCAAGTAAATTGGGCATCAAACTCCCCATGTTAGTCAGTTTGACATCAAATTTTGCACAACGTACATAATTGAGCATAGAATTATGTAGTTTCGTTTTCTAGAAGTACAGACATAGCCCAACGGATGACCTATTTATATTTGTTTGAAGTCGATTTACATACTTTATGGATAGATCTACGTAGATTCACATTTAGATAAATATCACATATTTTATTTCTTTCAAGTTCATGCTAATAGTCCTGTTTAATATACCCATAGTGGTGAAGGGTATCATATAGTCGGCCCCGTCCGACTTTACTACTTTCCTTAATGGTTAACAGTGCGTTGTACCGAATAGCGTGTCAATTTTGCCATAAATCTTTTCCACAAATTTGACCCATGGTACGCAGACGACTCTAAATTTATCATAGGTTGCAGAAAGACATGGGTATGGCCCTTCGAGGTAACATTGACATGCATTGTAAGGATACATATGTACAATATGCCCAAAGTGGTGAAGGGTATCATTTAGTCGGTCCATTCCGACTTTTCTACTTCCTTACTGTTTTTTTTTTTTGATACAATATAAAACCTATTTCCCAATTCATACTTTTCACCCCTTGACACTTTAAATACATCAAAAATAGTTTTATTTCCTCGCATTCGTATTGCTAATGTTCCGACATAGAAGTAGATGGACAACGAGAGATGGACATGTGATGTGGATGTTCAAAACTTGTACAAAGATTTGCTTCTTTGCTGACCTAAATTTATAATGGAAAAATTCCATTTAAATTAAACCGCAACAACAATGGAATTGAATCAAATAGTACCAATAACTAAACGGAAATCCCATAGGGAGGAAATCAACAAAAAACCAACGAAAGAGAAGAATAAGAAGATGAAGGCAATGGCGAAAACAAAAACCCTAACGACGACGATTGAAAACCAGAAATAGCATAGCCAGAAATAGACAAATAAAAAACCTTTGTCATAGGTTATGTACCCTTATCTTCTTCCCCCCGCCCCCGATGAAAAAACTCTCTGCCTCCATTGACCAGAACATAGCTGCGGGAAATGGCCGAGAAAGAACTTCAACCATTAAGACAGAACAGGCAGCAACAAAAACACAAACTAAATCAAAATTTCGGTATTCTTTTTTTTAGGTTATAGCATTTTTTAGCAAATAAATCATCGAACCTGAATTAAATTTTCTCCCTTGCTCATGAATAAATTTCAAATTAAAAAAAAAAACATAGGACGGTAAAACGAATCTCTGGAAAACACACTGGCACTCACATTGGGTATACGTGTATGTTTGTCTGTCTACAAGGAACAGCTTTTTCGAGTTCCACACTGTGGTGCTTTAGGTCGATAACAATGTCACCGAAAATAAATAAAAACCGAAGGATACTCAGTGGCTGGATAGCTGTCTGGCTGGCTGGGCGGACGACAAGCTGACTGACGGTAACTGCAATCTCTGCAGGACGGAAAAATATTACAAAATTATGCCGGTTTTTTATTTCATTCTCTTTACTTACTAACACAATGTGTCAACGTGTGTGTATGTTGTGTGGATCAGAATGTGCCCTTAAATCTTCAAATATATAACGGTTTCTAGAAAAAGGACATTACCTTGCGTAGTTAAGGAGAAAATATACTAAAACACACACACATAAACACAGCAGGAAACACAATCATAGGGGATTCTTTTTATTTTTTTTTTCTATAAAGGTCTGTCTTACATAAGATGACTGCAGTAATTCAATTCGTTTAAATGTTTCTTCATGTTCTTCTTCTTTGAGTTTTAGTTTGTCTCCGAAAAAATGCAGGACGGAAAATCAACCATGATGTTTTAATCGGTAATGGGGAATTTTGTGAAACTCTACATTTTACACCCTTCACCATACTGTGGTACGAGATAGATATACCCATGATTACTTCTTAGAATATGAATAGAATCACATTTAAGAACCGAATGAGACGAAACCTATTGAATTTGGAGAAAATCGGTACAGATTTAGATATAGCCTCCATATACAGTCGAGTGCGGTTATAGCGAAATAGTAGAAACCAAGTAAAGTAGTTTGTTATAAATGTAGTTCGTTATATCCAAGGTAAGGGAAAACATAGGCTTCGCAAATTAAGTATATATTCAGTTGTCAAGAAAGGACACTTTTGACCCCTAACTTTTGTGAGGATTTTCATTGCCATTAAGCATTTTCGTTATAACCAAATTGAAATATATGAAAACTGAATGTTGGGACCGAATAAATATTTCGTTATAGAAAAGTTTCACTATATCGTTATAAAAGTGAAGATTTGTGTGAAAAATATATCTTAAAACTTTGTGACCAGGGAAAGTGTTCGCTATAGATGAATTTCGTTATAACCGGTGTTCGTTATAAGCGTACTTGACTCGTCACAATAATTCTTACCAGCTTTACTTGTCTGGCTTGTGACAGAACATTAGTTCCATAAGTAGAGCTTAAACCAGTAAGGACACTTCAAAATTTGGAGGGGGGCTACTATATGATACCCTACACCACTTTGGGTACATACAAGAGATGCTCATATGTACAATATCCTTTAGGCATAGCATCTTTGGAGGACCATTGAAATGGAATCGGACGAAATTAACTGCGTGAACCAATTTAAAACAACTCATACACAAACCAATCTGAAATTTATGAAAAATTTAATGTCAATCATGGAGCAAAATATGTATAAGAACTATATATAAATTGAGGTATTTTAGCAACCGTGGCATCCACCATTTGGTATTCTACAACACATTGCGCTATCCAAAATTTATCTCGACACAAATTAAATACACATTATTCTGGGTTCGATTGTACACTAATTCGTCTTAAGCGGACAAACTTTAGTTATTTGGTACATAATTGTGATGAAATAAGATGAAAATATATGTATATGTAAGCTGTATCTAAACCTTAAACGTTTTCAATCCAATACGCTATGCAATATTTCAGGAAAATCGAACAGACATAGGGTCCTCCATTTGCATAAAATCGGACAAAAATTTATGATGGAGCTATATCTATATCTGAACGATTTCAACAACAAAATATCGTACAAATAGAACAGGATCTATGGTACACCATTTACATAAATCTGAACCGATTTTAAACTTAACCAAAGCATTCTAGACTAAATTCAATAACCACTGCTAAACTATATATCTAAATCTGAAAAATTTCAACAAAACTTTACAAATGTCAACCTGTAGTAACTTCAATACCTAATATAAAACCAGTGAGCGGAGCAGTATAGTCGGACGGGGCCGACCATATAATACCCTACACAACTTCCACGAAAATCTATCTTTGCGATATTTGCACCCTCTTGAAACCTGAGTAAAGGTCAACAAATATTACTAATATTCAGTAGACGAGGACGGTACTTTGTGATGTTGGGCCTTCAATTGTGGCCTATAGATAGACTCAAAAAAAAACACACACACACACACAAAATGTTAAGTTTTCGGTCCACTTCATCCAAAAATTATTATCTGATCATCACCGAAAGTTATAGGCGTTGTCCTTGACCATAACTGGAATCTCATGGACATTTTCAAAGCGATCAGCGCTACATTTCCGACCTCTAGTATGGTTTTGGGTTACTAAATAATGTCTGAATTCGTAAGCACCTGTAAATATTTAAGTGTAGCTCCCACATCTGAGTACATACGACCATATATTTGGTATCAATTTAAAGGTCAACCACTCCTCTTGAACATACTATCAACTTTTTAGGTCTAGGTACTTCAGGGGCAAATTAATACGCCGTAGAATACAAATTTTGTAATTTTTCACACAAAAGTCAGGGTCCATTTGACCCGCTAAATATTGACCGATCTTTATCAAAACTGACATGCTTATTCTTTGGCCCGATCCCCTTCGCGGTGTTTGGGCAATAATTGCGGCCTCTGGAGCGACCAGAAAGTCGGACAAAAATAAAGTTTTTGGTCCATTTCATCCCCTAAATATAAACCGATCTTTTCCAAAAACAATAGGGGTCTTCATTGGCCAGAACCCATTCTACATGCAAAATTTCGTGAAGTTTGGTCCATAACTGTGGCCTGTATCGTGTTTACAAATTATAGTGGACAGACGGACGGACGGACACACATGTCTAGATCAACTCAGCTAGTCGAGATATGACGATCGGTATACTTAAAGGTGGGTCTAGGACCAATATTTCGCGGCGTTACAAACTTTTGGGGCTGCACAAAGCTATAATACCCTGACAACATAGTTGTGTAGGGTATAAATATACCAAATTTTGTGTCAATCGGAAAGCATTGACTGCATGGTGCTCCATATACATTAAATCGGACGAAACTAAATATGGGAGCTATATATAAATCTGCACCGATTTCGAGGACGTCAACAACCAGTAATTTCAGGACGATGTGCAAAATTTTGTCTCAATCAGATTAATGTTGGCAATATGGTGCTACATTTACATAAAATCGAACGAAACTATTTATGGGTGCTATATCAATATCTTTTTACATTTTTTTATACCCTCCACCATAGTATGGAGGGTATATTAATTTTGTTTTTCCGTTTGTAACTCATCGAAATAATCATTTCCGACCCTATAAAGTATATATATTCTTGATCAGCGTAATCACTCATCTATCACTCTAGCGTCTAAACGAGTTGAGATAAATCTCCAAAATTTTGCACAGAGACGTCTTTTGTCTGCAGGCAGGTCAAGTTCGAAGATGGGATATATCGGTCCACGTTAAGGCATAGCTCCCATATAAGGGTATCCCCCAATTTTCCGTATTTTGGGGTTCTTGAGCGCATTTTTCTACCGAATTCGCTGAAATTTGGTATATTGAGTAAATATTGGGCACCCAATTTCTCCACAAAAAATTATACATATAGGTCAATTTTTACTGGTAGCCCCCATATAAGGGTACCCCTAATTTTCAGTATTTTGGGGGTTTTGATCGTAGTTTTCAACCGAATTCGCTGTAATTAAGTACTTTGAGTTCTTATTGGGTAGCAAATCTCTCTACTAAAAATTATAAATATAGGTTAATTTTTTCTGGGAGCCCCCATATAAGGGTACCCCCCAAATGTCGGTATTTTGGGGTTCTTAAGCGCGTTTTTCAACCGAATTCGCTGAAATTTGGTACACTTGGTTCTTATTGGGTGACAAATATCTTCGCTGAAATTTGGTATTTTGTAGTTGTATATGGTAACAAATTTACCTACAAAAAATTATTAATATGCACCCCCTTTTTGGGGTAGTCCCCATATAACTCCCTTTTTTATATTAAAATAGTTATGCAATTTGTTCCGCGTTTTGGGTTTAGTTTTAAGACTCTGATGTAATTATATACCGAGATCAAAAAAACTAGCACGTAAGGTTCGATAATGAACTATATAGACCTAGCCCCTGTGTGGGAAGTACCAGAAGAAGTGGACCGACAATCCCCATCTTCGAATTTAAACTAAGTTTGGAAGAAATAATAAGATGGGCAAAGTTTGGATGAAATCTAAATTTTCTTAAACGGATTTGGTCCAAAGAAACATGGGGTCTAGAATCAATATTTCGATTAGGCACATTTTCACGGTGTAAAGTGTATACACCCTCATTAGCCATAAGACTGAGGGCATAATTATCCATTAAAAATTTCTGAAATTTGTATTATAGTTTACATAGAAATGCCGGTATAGGTCCACTTTTTGGTATGTTTCCTATATTTTCATTTCTAGTACTTGTCAGTATATGTATGGTGGAGGGTATCAAAAGTTCGGCCCGGCCGAACTTAACGCTTATTCACTTGTTCTACCTTTTTTTGTCTTAATCAGTCCAATATTGGAAGTTTAGTGCACCATTTAAATAAAATCGAATGAAACTTCAAATGGGAGCTATATCCAAATCCAAACTCATTGTCTCCAGTTTCAATAGGTTTCGTCCTTGGGCCAAATAAGTGATATCTGCCAAATTTCATCCAAATCGGATCATAACTGCGACCTGTATTTTGTTCACAAAAATACATGGACGGACAGACAGATGGACATGCATAAATCGACTCAGAAAGTGATTTTATGCGTATTCTCAAAAGAACCCATGGGTCTATCTCGATTCCTTTTGCATGTTACAAACATATGCACAAAGACAGAATACCCTGTACCACAGTGTGGTGAAGGGTATAAATACGATATGTACGACCCGGTCGAACATTTAAACTCTCCAAAATAACGATTTTAATGAGTGCTACCGGAAAATGAGTACCACAGTTTAGTGAAGGATATAAACAGATTTTCAAACGTGTCGGTCTTGCGCTCAGCTCTTCCATGTTTCGAAATGTTCTCTTCCACTTGATCTTTCCACCCAATTCTTGGTCTTCCCCTTCTGCGTGATCCATCAGTAGGCCCGCTTTTATATGCATTTTATGCTGGGGCATCCTCATTCATCCTCACAACATGTCCTAGCCAACGTAGTAGCTGCAGCTCGATACGTCTGACAATGCCGATGTCCAAGAATAGATGTATTGCTCACGGTTCATACGACGATGATATTCACCTTCTACGCAGATCGGCCCATAGATCTTTCGGATAATTTTTCTCTCAAACACTCCAAGAAATGCCTCATCTGCCTGCGTAATTACCCATACTTCAGATCCATATAACATCGGGGGTAGTATTAGCGTTTTGTAGAGTGTGAGTTTGGTCTGGCGGGAGGTGGGCTTGTTTCTAAACTGCTTACTTAAACCATAGTAATATCTGTTGGCCAACACTATCCTTCTCCGAATTTCGAAACTGATGACATTAGTTCTATTTATGACGTTACCGAGGTATATAAAATCGTTCACTACCTCTAAGCTGTAATTTTCAAGTTCCACCGTTGGTCCTAGTCTATTGGACGTCTTACTCATTAATATCATCAGCTTTGTCTTCTCGCCATTTACTACCAGACACACTTTGGCTGACTGCTTCTCATTTGTTCAAAGGTAGCTCGCGAGTAACATGTGTTGATTGGTGTACAAAGTGTCATTTCTGTTCTCGTATGACCTTTTCCAGCAGGATGTTATATAGATCACACGGCAAGCTGTCACATTGTCTGAATCCTCGTTCGGTATTGAAGGGCTTCGAGAGGTCCTCTCCGACTTTGACTGCTGACCTTGTGACAGTTAAAGTTATCCTGCATAGTCGTATTAATTTTGCAGGAATGCCGAACGCAGACATGGTTTCAAATACCGCTGTCGAATGCGGCCATATAGTCAATGAATAGATGAAATGTGTCCATGTGTTTTTCATGGGTCTTTTCCAGGATTTGGCGCAGAGTGAAAATCTGGTCAATGGTGGATTTGCCAAGTCTGAAGCCGCATTGGTATGGTCCGATAATGCCATTGACCATTGGCTTCATTCATTCACACAGCACGATACATAACACTTTATATGCGATGGGAAGAGACTTGTTCCTCTATAGTTGACACATAATTGTTTGTGCACGGGACACAGGAGGCTGAGGTTCCAATCATTGGGCATGTATGTATTGTACTAATCAGCTGGTACATGCTCCTTACCAGCATCTGACCACCAGTCTTGAATAGTTCGACTGGTAACCTATCAGCACCTGCTACTTTATTGTTCTTCAGCCGATTGATTGCTGTCACAATAGTTCACCCATGCCAAAATGTGTTGAGTGTTTTGAACACTCTTACTGGTTTTAATTATTCCTTTAGAGTCGTACCTGTTGTTGTTCTCCGTTGGTGGTCAGAGGGAAAACGAACGGCCAATTTTAAGATTAATTGGCGATTCTACTACTATCGACCTAAAATTAAATTCATAGCACTCATAATTTTTTTTGAATCGTCACACACCCGATAAAATATCACAGCTACCATCCCCGTGCAAGTAGTAGCAACATTAAAAATACCATTTGTTAGATAAACTTATTTTTTTCTGTGTGTTGACATTACCGTAATAAGTAATTTTAAGGATAATCATAAAAATTTTTTCTGAAAAATGTTTTTGTTATGATAATTCACGAAGGAAGGTGAAGGCAACCTAAAAAGGAACACATTGTTTGTGTCCACATATAGTATGTATGTCGGGGTGGTCACATCGTATACATAGCTCTAGCTGGAGCTAGGCAACGAAGAAAAAAAGGATTATGGAAACGCTTGAGTTCCATTACAATTTAAGTGCCCCCATGTAAAGTCGTCGTCGCCGCCGCCATCATTTTTAATGCATTTCTAAAATAGATGCTGTTCGAGTGGGCGGATTTATTCAATTCGATTGTGTACACACAAATCTATACGATTGCTTAGCATTCATTCTTTTTTGGTTGGCAGAAAACATTTTAAAGATATCGCATTATATATTTTCTAAATCTCTAAGAGAATACACGAAATGTCCGTTTGAAGTAGATTTAGGCATTCGCATAATAATAGGCTGAATAAGTTATGCAAGCTGGTTTAAAATGTATAATATGACTATCATATAAGAATTGATAGGAAGGATAAAATATATCCTTCTATTGACAAAAGACGAATAAGTTGGTTTATGCATTTTATGATACATTTTAATAACAATCAAATGAATTGTTTGGACTTTAATAGCCAAAAGTAGATTGAATCCTCTAGCTGAAAGCATATATATCGGAGAAATGTAAAAATAAATTTGGAATACCAAATTAAATTCCTTCGTTTGGAAAATACGGCTAATGGGACACCCCTACCGTTATAGGGGTGTCTTATGGCAGAGAGTATGAAAAATCTACGCAGAATACTTCAATTTAGAGTTTGTGAAAAGGGGGTCTGTACAATTGAAGGGTGTCAATATTGATTACATCTGGTTGGTAATACCGAATATTGGGAGGTATCCGACACTTCGACAAACCGATTTATGTACACCAAATACAAATTTCAGTGATTTTTAATAGGGATTTTTCCTATAATCTGACAACCCCAAAACGTGGATCGATATTGATAGCGCATGGTAGAGTGGTGCATGTGTTAAAAATCCTCAAACTACAACAATTTAGAGTGAATAGTTATATGAGGATATGCCTAAAGGGGACCATTTTAGACTACATAGCTAGGAATTAGCAAACAATTAGGGTTATCATGATTACAACAGATAACTAAGTCGTCTTAGTATTCCATACTTTGTAGGGTAAAAACTGACAATTTAGGGTAACGAATATCCCCCATACTATAGTAAAATAGACCTATACGAGGACAAACCCCAACACACGGAACAAATCCAAACACACGGAACAAAAGGGGATGAATATTATTATTTTTTAGGGAGACTTGTTACCCTATACGACTATAAAATACTAAATTACAACGAATTTGGTTAAAATACAAGCTCAAGAACCCCAAATTACCGTAAATTGGAGGGTACCCTTATATGGAAGCTATCCAAAAAAATTAATCTATATTTATAGGGTCGGAAATGATTATTTCGATGAGTTACAAACGGAAAAGCAAAATTAAGGGTATATTACTATTATGGAGGGTATAAAAAAGGGTTATATGGGGTCAACTCTTAAAGGTTGGTGAATAGTAATAATTTTTGGTAGGGAAATTTGTTACCATACCATACGACTACAGAATACCAAATTACATCGAATCGAAGTACTAAATTAGTTCCAACTCAGTCGAAAAAACGATAAAAACCCCCAAAATATTGAAAAATTTGAAGTACCGTTATATGGGGCGCTACGAGAAAAAATTGGACGTACATTTATAATTTTTAGTGGGGAAAGTACCAAATTCAGTTGAAGAACGCGCTCAACAACGCCAAAACAACGAGCTATGCCTAAACATGGACTTATATCCTACCTTCGAACTCGACCAGCCTGCAGACAATATACGACTGTATGTATCCTACCTTCGAACTCGACCAGCCTGTAGACAAAATACGACTGTATGAAATTTGTTTAGACGCTAGAGTGATTACAACAGACAGACTAACAGGCTATTTTTACGCTGATCAAGAATATACATTATAGGTTCGGAAATGATTTTTTCGATAAGTTACAAGCGAAAAATCAATATTAATATACCACCCATACTACGGTTGAAGGTATAAAAAGGCGTTATGGGGAAGTCCCCACCAGAAGAGGTCGAATATGAATAATTTTAGGTAGGGAGAGTTGTTAGCAAATACGAATTCAAAGCACAACAATACCGAAAATTTGTGATGGTTGTGATTTGGTATGATGGATTCTCAGTTGATGCGATAATTTATAAATATAGGTCCACTTTTTGGGCAGTACCTATATAACGGTATACAGGCTACCCAAAAATAATTCGACCAATATTGATAATTTTTGCCAAGAAATTTTGGAACCCATTTTGAACATACCAAACCAATTCGACCAAAAAACTTATCCAAATTCCTCAAGATCCGAATAGGTTGGGGTTCCACACAAATTTACCTTCAAATTATATTTAGAAGTTTATAAAATATTGTACTTTGTAGGGCAGTTACCAGAAGAAGTGAACAAAGGGGGTCCCATTCCGGACTTAATCTAGGTTTAGTTCAAATCGGACAATGTATTCACAGAATATTTATTTGTATACCCTTCACCGCACTGTGGTATGTTTGTAACAGACAAAAAATCGAGATAGACCCATGGTTCCTTCTGAGAATATGCATAGAATCGCTTTCTGAGTCGATTTATGCATGTCCGTCTGTCCGTCCATGTATTTTTGTGAACAAAGTACAGGTCGCATTCATGATACGATTTGGATTTAATGTAAATGGGGTACCAAAGTCCCTATATATCTTTCGATTTGCACGAAATTTGGTATAGCCTACTGAATTAGGTTTAGAATTATGTGTGCTAAGTTTCGTGAAAATCGGTTCAGATTTACAAATAGCTCCCATATATAGTTCCTCCCGATTTCAGGTAAATGGTGCACCAAAGTCCCTGAAAATCATTTGATTTGCACGAGATGTCGCATAGCATATTGAATTAAGTCTAGAATGACGTGTGCTAAGTTTCGTGAAAATCGGTTCAGATTTAAATATAGCTTCTATATATAGTTTCGCCCAATTTTAGATAAATGGTGCAATGGTGCAAAGTCCCTGCTAATCTTTGGATTGGCATGAATTTTGGTATAGCGTACTAAATTAATTCTAGAATGATGTGTGCTAAGTTTCGTGAAAATCGGTTCAGATATAGATATAGCTTCCATATATAGATTCGTCCGATTTTAGGTAAAAGGTACACCAAAGTCTCTGAAAATCATTCGATTTGCACGAATTTTGGGAAAGCGTATTGAATTAAGTCTAGAATGGTGTGTACACCTCCTATATATATATATATATATATATTCGTCCAATTTTAAGTAAATTGTGCACTAAACATCCACAACTAGACCGATTAACACAACGCACTGAAATTTATATAAATTAATCTCTGGCAAGTTTGCTTCAAATCGGTTCAGATATAGATATATCGTGGCTTCCATATACAATTTCGACTTATTTATGTTAGTTGTACACAAAAATTGTACACCGTTCTAGATTTGGTAAAGATACTATGTTGTGCAATGTCGTTCAAATCGGATATTCCATCGCATGTTGTTGGATTTGTAAATATTGAAAAGTTCGACCATTTGTGGGGGAGGTACCTTAATTTATAAATATTAATATTAAAAAGAAGTGGATCAATGGGTCCCATTTTCTGACTCGTTCAGGGCCTAGAATGATTAAAACAGACATACGGACATGAACCGTCATAGAATTTTACGCTGATTAAGAATATGTATAATATATAACGTCAACAAAAACCGACTTGCACGTGTTTGATCCCCATGCGACTTAAAACTTTACTTTTTTAACTGGGATTTTGGTCTCAGAGGGTTGGTTGGTACATATCATGTGTTTTCGGACGTTTTATTATGTTAGGATGTATGTACCGTTAAAATGAAGCTGTCTGGTGTCGCCCTGATAAACATGACAAGGTGCCTATACATGTACCTTTGGACTATTTATCGGAGATGTTGGTCTCGAACATATGTTGGGATCTATTTGCAGCCTTGTCATATATTTTCAGACACACTCCCATTAGCTTATTACAAAACCAGTAAGAAAAGTTCAAAAGTCGGACGGGGCCGACTATATTTGAGTACATACAAGAGATGCTCATATGTACAATATCCTTTATATAGAAAAGACATATCATCTTTGGAGGACCATTGAAATGGAATTTATCGAAATTAACTGCGTGAAGTTGTAGATATTTGAACTAAATTAAAAAAACCCATACAGATGCGCTCTGAAATCGATAAAAAAGTTAATATCAATCATCGAGCAAAATATGTACATATAATACCTATATGAATGGACATCTTTGAGCAACCGCGGCATCCACCATTTGGTATGCTGCAACACTATGCGTTATCCAAAATTTATCTCGACAAAAAATTCAATCCAAGTTATTCGAGCACTAATTCGTCCTTAACGGACAACCCTTAGTTATTTGGTACATCATTTTGATGAAATCGCAAAAAGTTAAAATATATTTATATTTTATATATTTTATTTATATATTTTATATTTAACTCCGAAGCGCAACGCACAACAACATTAAAATTTTCGATTTGAAACGTCTGCTTAGCCCTTTAGTTATTTGGTACATCAATCGGATGAAAATATACGCTATGAAATATTTCATGTAAAGCGAACAGACATACAATTTTATTTCAATCGGACCAATATTGGGAGTTTATGTGCAGCATTTACATAAAATCGGACAAAATTATATATGGGAGCTATATCTAAATTTGAACCGATTCCAACAAAACATTGCACACACCAATCTGGACCTATTTCAGTACTCTGTGCTAAATTGTATTTCATTCGGACCAATATTAGAAGTTTGGTGAACCACTTACCTAAAATCGGACGTAAATATATATGGGAGCTATATCTAAATCTGAACCGATTTCAACCAAAGATGGCACACATTAATCTAGACCTAATTCAGTACTCGGTGCAAAATGTTGTCTCAATCGGACCAATATTGGCAATATGGTGCTCCATTTACATAAAATCGGACGAAACTATATATGGGAGCTATATCTAAATCTGAACCGATTTCAACCAATGTTGGCACACATCAATCTAGACCTAATTCAGTACTCTGTGCAAAATTTTGTCTCAATCTATATCTGAACCGATTTTTCCCAATTTCAATAGGGTTCGTCCTTGGGCCAAATAAATGAGCTGTGCCAAATTTCGTCCAATTCGAATAATAAATGCGACCTGTACTTTGTTCACAACAATACATGGACGGACGGACCTGGGTAAATGCACTCAGAAAGTGATTCTATGCATATTCACAAAAGGAACCATGGGTCTGTCTCGATTCCCTTTGCCTTTTACAAATATATGCACAAAGACAATACCATGTACCACAGTGTGGTGAAGGGTATAAACATAATGTAAATTCCTATTTAGAGTAAAAATCTTGACAAACGAATTCCTAACAAATTTGATCTTAAATATTTACAATTTCAATCTGTAACAAATTTCACTAATGGCAATGGCTAGTAAATATCAAATCTCATTGTTCTCGCTGTCTTCACCTCTTGTTATTCAGACAATAATCGAAGTCTTATTCAGTGGATAAAAACAAAACGGACAGAAAACAAGAATAAAATGCTAATTTGCATTTTTTTACCCTCAATTTAATTTGAAAGTTTTTTTTTCAATTCATATTAAATCATCATTAGGAATGTTTTGCACAAAGCCATTGTAGAGGATTTCACACCATTCGCAGTTAAACAATTTTTTGTTTCGCGCTCTCTCTCTCTCACTCTCGTCACTTCAGTGAAGACACTTTTCACTTCTCTTGTTGTTGTTGTGTTGTTTTTCAACTTTAGTTTCCATCATTGAATGCAAAATGGGTGTTGGCAATGTTTAACGTAAATTGTGCTGACTGCAGTAGAAAACTTTGTTAGATTTCATTACGAAAATCTTGTAGCTTCATCAACCGGGCAGTGGCAGTTTTATTTAGGATTGGTGAAGGCGGTAGTCTGGGTGTTTCCGCTTATATCTCAAGCTAGAGCGCTACTCTAAATCACATTTCGTAAAATATGATGATGTTGATGTATTTGTTTCTACTTCTGCTGGTACTGGTACTGCTGCCATTAATGCCACTTTGTCTGCTGATGTTGCTTCGGTTGATGTTGCAGCTGTTGGTGACTTTATTGCCGCCCCATCCGTTAGCTGCTGTTGTTGTGATGCCTGCACCGAGAAATGAGATAAATTATTGTCACAAACATTCCTGCAATTGTCGTCGTGATTCGCGAAATCTCACACTGAGAAGAATGTTAAAAAACAAAGAAGAAAAAACAATCTACAATTGATATGGAAGAATGGAGGAGCTTGGGAAAAAAGGTATTCGGTGATAGTCTGTATAATATTATAGAAAAGGGAGATCACTATTAATTGGCTATAGGGATAAATAGGTTTGTGCTTAATCGATTAAAAGAGTGATCTCTTTAAGAAAATCATTCGCATCATCCTGTGGATGAAGTTGAATATTTCTTGAAAATTTGATGTTTTGGACCGAGTTTTCATACCCTGTGCCATAAATTTGGCCCTCAAATTAATTAAAATAATTCGGGATATATAGCTATGTCAAAATATGGAATGACATGGTCAATATTCAGAAGACAGACTTTCATTATGCTCTAAGAACAAAATACGAAATTAATACTTCGATTGGAAAATTCGATCAATGCAACAAACAATGGGTCGGGAGCAATGTCAAATTACAGCCATTTCACGAATGAGAAATATTTTAAAAATGTTCGCCAAGGAAAATAAGGATCTGAATTTAAAGCTATGTTAAATATGAACTTTTATTAAACATTTTCTGGGAAAAAATGTTTTTACTCAGTGGAACATGCGACAAAAACTTCAAAGTCAAAAATTCGTCGGTAACATTAATTTGAGGAACATGAACCGATATAGTCTATAAGTGCAAGAAAAATAATTACCGTCGTTTGATACAAAGAGAATGTGGGCCAACCCAAATCCAAGGGAGACTGGAGAAGCTAGCTGTAGTATCTTGAAGTCTGGGAATTACAAACCTATAAACCGAACTGCACAGAAGAGGAAACGAACTGACATCTAATGACAAGATAGAAATGAGGTGCAACAGTGAGGAACTTTGCTATGCAATGATCGACGAAAGTAGGGCTCCCTACAAATAATGCAAGTAGAGCCATACAGAGGTGTTGGATGAGGTACACAAAAAGTTTTTCCTTCACCTTCTGCAAGGAGGGGTACTGTATAATGCCACAGTTTGGTTCGTCAAACAGCTTTGGCGTTCTGAGGAAGTTTTTAGCCACGCATTTTTTGTGTTTTGTTTCACTTACAAACGTTTTCAGTTTGGTCTGTAATTTAACCATGGATCGTCATACAAACGAAAAACGATTGCAAATCATAGAATTTTATTATCAAAATGTTTGTTCCGTTCAGAAAGATTATCGCGCGCGACCTCATTTTTGATTCAATAGATACGTAAGTAAGCTGAATTGTCGATTTTGGAGCGAATATCAGACAGAAGAATTCACAGTTTGGTGCGGTTTATGGGGTGGTGGAATCATGGGACAGTACTTCTTCGAAGCTGCTGCTAATTGTAACGGAACTATAAATGGTGAGAGCTTCCGAAATTATTTCCAACTTCTTTAGACAAGACTTGCATGAGATGTGGTTTTAACTTGATGGTACCACATAGAGCTACCAGACCATACTCACTCGAATTGAAGTTACATATTCTCCAAGTCGTATTCTCTGAAGCAGGAAAAAAGGTAGGCTATCGTATGAATATAAGGCTTCGAATTGACGGGGACAGTCGTTCCATCGTTGTTTTCGAAGAAGTAAG
Source organism: Musca vetustissima (assembly GCF_032173495.1). Classification (NCBI taxonomy): domain Eukaryota; kingdom Metazoa; phylum Arthropoda; class Insecta; order Diptera; family Muscidae; genus Musca; species Musca vetustissima. The sequence continues at coordinate 48,188 of NW_026885530.1, forward strand.
GTCCAATCACACCTTCGCATCAAAGGTAACACAAAATAGTTATTTTTAGATGTAATGGACTCTCTTCAATTATTTGAAAAGTCTAGAACACAAAATACTACAATTTTTACAGTAACATACCCGAGAGAGAAATGCGCTGCATCGCTGAGGAAAATATTGATCGAAAAATTGCTGTACACCACCTATTGTTCAAAAACTCATTCCACGACCGGTGCACAAATTTTCAAAACCAACTACATCGGAATACAAATTTTTGTATGAGAATTAGAATTAATATGAATTTTGATATTGAGACTTCTGTCAAATATTTTTGCCCCTACAAAGGTCCAAATCTGTTAATTGTTTACAAACTGATATTTCACCAAATTTTAAAAAAACCGGAATATTTTCTTTATACTCATATATTTGAATATTTAACTTAAAGATTATTATAAAAACTTTTATTTTGGTTGCTGTAGATATTAAAAACTAGGATTCGCTGTTGTTGGTATGTATATAGACGATTTAGACATGTCTGTCTGTTGTAATCACTTTAGCATCTAAACGAATTGAGATAGATTTCCATATTTAAACATAAACTTGTTTTTAACTGTAAGGTACCCTCAAATATTCGGTATTTTAGGGTTTGTGGATATGTCTTTTTGACCGAATTCGTTGTAATTTGGTACATTTAATTCTTATTGGGTACCAAATCTCCACATTAAAAATTGTAAATATCGGTCCATTTTTTTCGTGTAGCCTCGTGTATGGGTATATTAAACAGGACTATTAACATGGAATTGGATGAATTAAAATATCTGATATTTACCTAAATGTGAGTCGACTTAGATCAATTCCTTTGTTACAATGGGAAAAAGTAAGTAACTCCACTTTAAACAGATATCAATAGGACGTTGGGTTATGTCTATACTTCAAAAAACGCAACTACGTTATTCTGTGCTCAATTCTGTACATGAAATCTGTTCATGTCAATCTGACAAACATGAGGAGTTTGAGGCACCATTTACTTAAAATCGGACGAAAATATATATCGAAGCTATATCCAAATATGAAACGATTTCAACAAAACTTGACACAGTTTAGGTTATAATTAATTTCAGTACGTTTTGTTCCTATCAGTCATATATTGGTTACTTGGTACGTCAATTACTTAAAATCAATCGCTAATATATAATAATACTAAATTCAGTACGCTCTGCAATATAGGATCGTTGGTACATTTTCGCATTAAATCGGACTAAAATATATATTTAGATCTGAACCGATTTTCACGAAACTCAGCAAACATCACTCCAGACTCAATTCATTGCGCTATGGGGCAAATCGAAAGATATTTAGTGACTTTAGTACACCTTTTACATTAAATCGGACGAAAATATATATGGGAGCTATATTTAAATCTGAACCGATTTTAACGAAACTTGGCAGACATCATTCTATACTCAATTCAGTACGTCATGCCACATTTCGTCCAAATCGAAAGTGATATAGGTACTTTGGTGCACCATTAACATGGAATCGGGCGAAACTATATATGGGAGCTATATCTAAATCTGGATCAAATTTCACTTAACTTGGCAGAAATAACTCCAGGTTGAATTCAGTGTGCCATGCCAAATTTCGTGCAAAATGAAAGATATATAGGGACTTTGGTGCCTCATTTACGTTTAATCGGACGAAACTATATATGAGAGCTATATCTAAATCTGGACCGATTTTCACGAAATTTCAGTACGTTATACCAAATTTCGTCCAAATCGAAAGATATTTAGGGATTTTGGCACCTCATTTACTTTAAATCTGCCGAAAATATATATGGGAGCTATATCTAAATCTGGACCGATTTTTCCCAATTTCAATAGGGTTCGTCCTTGGGCCAAATAAATGACTTGTGCCATATTTCATCCAAATCGGATTATAAATGCGACCTGTACTTTGTTTACAATTTAACATCTACAGACGGACGGGCATGCATAAATCGACTCAGAAAGTTATTCAATGCATATTCTGAAAAGGAACAACGGGTCTATCTCGTTTCCGTTTTGCCTGTTACAAACATATGCACACAGACATAATACCCTGTACCACAATGTGGTGAAGGGTATAAAAACCTTATTTTAGTGCACAATTGTCTTCTTATACTTACTAAAATTGTCCATAATTTTATTAGGCGTAACATAATATTAACTTAATGCAACGTTATTAATATAATTGTATTAACCATAATGCTGATTAATACCTATACAAGGACATGAATTTAGTGTAAAGTCGGATCGAAAGTAAATATTTTGAGAGTCAAGTAATTAAATTAGGTCATAATGAAGTTTCATACTTTGATTGCAGATTTTAATATATAGAAATATTAATGTCCAAAAATGCTTATCGAAAGCTCTTTCAAAACTAATGGATTAAATATTTACCTCATTCGAATGCTTACATCGCAACAATAATTATTTCGACCTATTTACTCCAACTGCTACCAATCGTACAGCAACATTCATCCTAGTTTTGAGGTCAGCAGTAGAAAAATTCCATAAATATTATTTTCAACAGAAGTTTATTGTTTGCTCCATTAATGCATATAATTATTTATTTTAATGTTCACTCCTCCGCCCCCCCACCCTCTTCATTACTGCAATAACAAGGCAAATGGAATACTGCAGTTCAGCTCATATTCTGATGACTGTTTGTACAATTTTCCATTAAAACTAACAATGGGCGCATTACTTCAAGAGTTATTGTTATTGGAACGGACCGAATAACCAACCAACGAACCCAACCATCCGAACAGCAGAAGTTGTAATGCCTAGTTTTGTCGGTATGACTGAATGAATGATATGCAAATACAATACATGTTATTATTATTATTACTATTAAAGCTTTTAAGGTCATAATGTATTACTTTATGGAGAATTTGTTTTAATGTAGGCAATAATATAATGTGAGGCTGTGGAAGATTTTAAAGTAAAGAACACATTTTATGTAGAATATTTAATTTTATATTTCGAAGAAATATAGCCTCGAACAAGTCAATGTATATGTTCCAGTTTTTATGTTTGTACATCATTAAATTAATTATAATGTATAATTTTTTTCCAATTGTTTTCATTAGTTTATGAACAATGATTGATTTTAAGAATTATTGATGAATGGAATTAAATCTTTTCCTGGAATTGTTTCATGCACAGCTGTTGTATACGGAAAAACCACAAATCATTAAAGGCAAGGCAAACTGAGCATAACAGCTTAAGCTGATATTCAGAAAATATATGTTCCGGGTTCTCTTTGGCTGAAAATATATATTTGAATAAGTGTTTGAATGCATGTCCTAGCGCTTTATAGCAAGCGTATAAAATAAAACCAGTGAGCAGAGCTGTATAGCCGGACGTGGCCGACCATATGATACCCTACACAACTTGCACGAAAATCTAACTTTATGTGGTTCTATGTTCGTACCTTGGGCAATATTTCGAAATATTTGACTTGACGTCAACAAATATTACTAATATTCTGTATAGCCCTTCTAATTACTTGTCCAGATCCCCTTCACCGTGTGTTGTGTTGTGATGTTCGGCTTTCAATGTGGCCTATGGACGGAATCGAAAAAAAAATAAAAATAATTACGTTTTAGGTCCACTTCATGCCACTATTATTATCTGATCATCGCCGAAAATTATCGGGGTTGTCCTTGACTATAACTGAAACCTCATGCACACTTTTAAAGCGATCAGCGCTATATTTTCGCCCTCCAGTGTGGCAATAGTTTACTAAATAATATCTGAGTACGTAAGCACCTGTAAATATTGAAGTGTAACTCCCACATCCGAGTACATACGACAATATAATTGGTATCAATTTTGAGGTCAAACACTCCTGTTGGATATAATATTAACTTCTCGGGTCTATATCCATCAGGGGTAAATATATACGCTATAAAATAAAAATTTTGTAATTTTTCACACAAAAGTTAGGGTCCATTTGACCCGCTAAATATTGAACGATCTTTATCAAAAAAGGCATACTTATTCTATGGTCCGATCCCCTTCTCCATGTAAAAATTCGCGATGTTTGGGTCATAATTGCGGCATCTGGAGCGACCAGAAAATTTGACAAAAATAAAGTATTTGGTCCATTTCATCCCCTAAATATTAACCGACCTTTTCCAAAAACAATAGGGGTCTTCATTGGACAGAACCCATCCTACATGCAAAATTTCATGAAAATTGGTCCATATCTGTGGCCTGTACCGTGTTTACAAATTATAATGGACAGACGGACGGACACACATGTCTAGATCGACTCAGCTAGCTGAGATATGATGATCGGCACACTTAAAGGTGGGTCTAGGGCCCATATTTCGCGGCGTTACAAACTCTTGGGGCTGCACAAAGCTATAATACCCTGACAACATACTTGTGTAGGGTATAAACATATATTTTGTGTGCAGATCTCTGATTTTATGAACATTTTATTCACACATTTTCGCGTATTTGCCCTTTTATTCTTACCATGCCTCTGTTATGCCTGATTCCCCCTGGACATGTTTTCATAAACTATTTTGTCAAAATGCATTTTGTAGAGTCTTTACGATTTCCAGGTCTTTGACCCTTCACCACTCTATGCATATTCTACATATGTATCCTAATAATTTCATGTCAGTGCTCCTTCCATGTGATCATTATCTACAGGTTCACTTGTAGATAATGATCACTAACTTCAATCCGTATAGCTTTTCTGCAACCTATGCTAAATTTCATTTCATTCGGGCAAACAAATTTATGTAAATCGATACACGCTATTCGCACTGTTCAAAATGTAATCTCAATCAGATACCCATTCGAAATACATATTAAGTAAGGAAAGTAGAAAAGTCGGACTGGGCCGACTATATGATACCCTTCTACATATGTCTCCTAATAGACTCCGCCTTTTCGAAAGAACATTGACATGAAATTGAACAAACTTGAATATGTGATCTGGAGCTAAATGCTAAATTTCACTTCATTCGGGCAAGTTTAGAGTTGTTTGAGTATAATGGGACAAATTTGTGTAAATCGAGTTTATTTACATAAATTTAATCTCATCCGTTTGTGTCTGCGTGTACATCAATTTCGAAAGGCTTTAACGTCATTCTAGTCTCAATTTGATACGTTTCGTGTCAACCGGTGCAACATTTACCTAAAATCCATCGAAAATGCAAATGGGAGGTACATCTAAATCAGAACCGATATTCACAAAGCTTTGCACACATTAATTTAGGCTTAAATCCCTATACTGTGCCATTTACTTAAAATCGGACGAAATATATATGGGAGCTATATCTAAATCTGAACCGATTTTCCCCAATTACAAACAAATGAGCTGTACCAAAGTTCATCCAAATTACGCACAGCATTCCAAATTAAGCCTTCAATTACATTGGTTATAACTTCCATTCTCCAAACCCTTCACCACACTGTGGTGCAGATTATTATGCCTTTGTGCATATGTTTGTAACAGGCAAAAGGAAACGAGACAGACACATGGTTCCTTTTGAGAATATGCATAGAATCACTTACTGAGTTGATGACGCCCGACCGACCGATGACGCCCGACCCATCGAGTGTCTTTTTGTGAACAAAGTACAGAGGTTCAGAAATATGTATAGCTCCCATATAAATTTTCGTCCAATTTTATCTAAATACTCAATATTTGTCTAATTTAAACAAAATTTTTCACAGTGTACTGACATAAGTCCAGCTTGGTGTCCGTTTTCTTGAAATCGATTCAGATTTATAGATAGGTCGCATATATAGTTTCGTCCGATTTTATGTATATGGCGCGCCAAACTTCCAATAGTTGTCCAATTGAGACAAAATCTTCCGCAGTGTACAGAGTTAGGTTCAGATAGACATCTGCGAAATTTTGTAGCTTCCATATGTACTTGCGTCCGATTTTATGTAATGGTGCACCTAAGAGGCTATGTTTATTCGATTTTCACGAAATTTGGCAGAGGTGAGTTTAGAATGATGTGTATTAAAGTTGCAAAAATTGATGTAGATTTAGATATTTCTCCATATGGGCAATATTGCCAAAATTTTAGTATTCTATTTTCAAATGATTTTTTTTTCACAGTAAACTTATGTTAGCAACAGCGAATTTTTCCATTTTGTACTGAAATAAAATATTATTATGAAATATACATTTTAAATTGCGTCTAAATCGCGTAATCCTCAAAATCATTTGATGCGCATGCGGTTTCCAGGAAGTATTGAAGTTTATCTTCCAATCCATGCATGTTTTGCGAAATTTCATTTGACGGCTAAGATGTGCCACACGTTGCATTGAAGTATCCATTAACGCGTATCCGATTTCGGTGTGCACCCTAAAAAACACATCGATCTATACCGATTTCAACGCGGTCCATTAAGAAACATGGATGGCCGAGCACAATCTATTTTTGAGATAAATTGGAGATAAATCTCTTTCGGCTGAAGATTTTAATGTTTTCTTTTTGCAAAAGTACAAAAACCGTTACAGGTCATTTATTGAAACGGAAATTATCTACAAAAAACGCAAATAAATCTCCGATATATTAAAAAAAAAACATTTTTTTGTCAAATTTCGTGCCAGTTCCCGCCGTTTAGTAGAAGGATTTTTAGAAGAAGATTTTATATCATCCGAAACGTAAAAAACCCTTCTGATCATTCAGTTTACATACGAAATACACAAAATATATATCAAATTACTTAGATTCGTGACTAAATAAAATAAAAGGGGCGTAGTCCCCATTTTGTTGGCTTCTAGTTTTACTTTGACACGAAGACCGTGAAATGAGTGGCTTAATGACAAATCGATAGAGAACATAAAAAACTGGTTCGCCTCATTCTGTTTTAACACATATTTATACATTAAAGAAAACTATTCACTTTTTAAACCCCTCACCACACTGTGGTATAGGCCAAAAGTAATAGAGATAGACCCATGGTTTCGCGAAAATCGGTTAAGATTTAGATATAGCTCCCATATATATGTTCGACCGATTTAATGTAAATGGTGTACCAAAGTCTTGAACGTACTATATAAACCCTAGAACGATGTGTGTTAAGTTATGTAAATGTTGCTCCATACTCTTCATGTTTTTTTTTTTAGAATAGAATGACGTAGTTGCGTTTGGAAGTACAGGAAGACGAAGTCGAACCGACTTCGTGATCCAAGTATTCAGCGGGTGCACGATTGATATTTGCTTTAAATCGATTTACATAATTTTGTCCCATTGTTACAATAAACGGCATGTTTATGGATTGATCTAAGTCGATTCACATTTAGGTAAAAGTCACATTCTGTTAGGATGCATCTTTTTAATATACCCATAGTGGTGAAGGGTATCATATAGTCGGCCCCGTCCGACTTTACTACTCTCCTCACTGGTTTCCATATACTTAAATAATTCCCGAGTTATAAAGGGGTAAACCTTCGCTTCAGCTATGTTAAAAAATTAGCAATATTGCTCATATATATTTGCGTCTGATTTCTTGTAAGTGGTGCACCGATTTTCAGGAAACATAACACACATCGTTCCAGACCTAATTCTGTAGCTATACCAAATTTCATGCACATCGAAAGATATATAGGGACTTCGGTAAACCATTTTGGGTACATACAAGTGATGTTAATATCTACAATATCCAATACAATGAACAGATATAGAATCATTGGAGGACCATTGAGATGGAATCGGGCGAAATTAAATGTACTATCTAAATAGATATTTGAACCAATTGAAAAAAAAAAAATCCAATACACATATCAACTGGCAGACTTGGATTCTTTGGTGTACGAAAATATATATAAGAACGAAAATATATAAGACCTATATAAAAACCTGAACCGATTTTAACAAACCTTATCACGCAACATTTTCCCTCAATTGCTTTCCCTATGCAAAATTATGCTCAATCGAACAAATATTGGGAGTTTGGTGCATCATTCACAAAAAATCGGACGAAACTATATCTAGGAGTTGTATCTAAATCTGTAACGATTTTAACAAAACTTTGCAGACATCAGTATGGACCTCATTCAGTACTCTGTGCAAAATTTTGCCTCAATCGAACAAATATTGGAAGTTTGGTGCATCATTCACTAAAAATCGAACAAAACTATACATGGGAACTATATCTAAATCTGTAACGATTTTAACCAAACATCGCAGACATCAGACTGGACCTAATTCAGTACTCTGTACAAAATGTTATCCCAATCGGGCAAATATTGGGAATTTGATGCATCATTCACATAAAATCGGACGAAACTATATATGGGAGCTGTATCGAACTCTGAACCAATTTTCTCCAATTTCAATAGGGTTTGTCCTTGGGCCAAATAACATCAACTGCTTGAAAGTTGTGATCAATTAAAAACAATTCATTGCAAAAGAAGACCTACAAAAACAATACGGTTTTCATGTATTCAGCTGATGTTGTCAGTTATACCCAGATATTTCAAAACCACTTTGTGTCAGTCCCATGAACATTTTAAATAAGCTACATCTTAATCGACACCCTCATATTGCATTATGTTTGTCATAGGGTCAAAGACAAATGTTATTAAAATGAAAAGTATATAAAAACAGTTTTTTTATATAATTTATAAACTCCACATAATAATATTAAAACCTTTACATATCAACATACACACCTCCATGGCATTGCAAAGTTTTGCATATTTTTTATTATTATTATTTAAAAAATTCATTTAATAAGTGAAGTGCACCTTTCGATAATTTCACATTTGTTTCCATTACTGCGATTACTGATGTTAAATTTATGCCAACGAGTGTTGACTTTTATGAAATTTTATTTTTGTGGTAAATTCTCGTTTATTTTAATGTTGGCATTTCGTTGTGCGTTCCGTATGCGAACGCTGCATTATTTTCATTTCCACAATAAATTATTTTAATTATTTAATGGGAGAGCGAGGCCGATGAAAAGTATGGCATTAACATTAATTAAGAACAAAAGATATTAAATTTTATTATGAAAACAATGTAATTATTATTATTTTATATTATTTTTAAATGAAATATTTTATATTGCAATAAAGCATGAAGTATTTTTTATTAAAAAAAATTAAAGCATGACTGATTTCTGTTCGTGTATTCATAGTTTCAGATAATTTAAAAATGTTCTCATCATAGAAATTAAATAATAAAACATGCGTCAAAGTTGTTTGATTATTAAAACATAATATTAACCAGTAAGGAAAGTAGTAAAGTCGGACTGGAAAGACTATATGATACCCTCCACCACCTTGTGCAATATTACGTGTTAATCGGACATACATTAGGAATTTGGTGCAGCATTTATGTAAAATCGGTCGAAAATATGTATGGAAGCTATGACTAAATCTGGACTAATCTTCACGAAACTTAGCACACATCATTTTGATTTTGACGAAACATAGCACACATCATTCTAGATTCAATTCAGTACGCTGTGCCAAATTTCGTGCGAATCATTTTTCTTAAATCAGACGAAAATATATATGGAAGCTATATCTAAATCTGAACCGATTTTTACAAAACTTTGCACACATCATTCTAGTCTTAATTCAGTACGCTGTGCCAAATTTCCTGCAAATCGAAAGATATATAGGGACTTTGTTGCCCCATTTGCCTTAAATCGGACGAAATTTTATATGGAAGCTATATCTAAATCTGAACCGATTTTCTTCAATTTCAATAAAGTTCCTCCTTGGGCCAAATCAGTGACTTGTGCCCAATTTCAACTAAATCGGATCAAAATGCGACCTGTACTTTTTTACAATTTAACATCTACAGACGGACAGGATGACGGACGGACAGACATGCATAAATCAACTCAGAAAGTGATTCTATGCATATTCTCAATAGGAACCATGTGTCTATCTCGTTTCTTTTTGGCTCTTACAAACATATGCACAATGACATAATACCCTGTACCACAGTGTGGTAATGGGTACTAAAATGTCGTTAAATTCGACCAGGCCGAGCTTTATATACCCCCCAACATTTCTGATCATGGAAAATACCTGAAATCGATGGGCTTGGCCTTTGAACATACAAAAATGATGGCGTATGTCGGAAATCCTTCTACTGCCGAATAGTGGGGTTATATACACTAAAACGTTAACCGATATTGATAAGATAGAAACATGTTTTCAAAAAAGGACCAACAATCCAAAAAATTAATAATACACCGTCGGGAAATTCAGCCCCCATGAAGAAACATCAGACAACCGCATGAGGTTGATTAACTTCGCGGCAGCAAAAAAAAACAGTAGTTAGCAGCACCAGATTCACGCATCTCGATATACCCAAACCACCTGGATTTCTCCCGATCGAACAACGAGAAATCAAATCGATCACGTCGTAGTAGACGGAAGGCATTCATCAAGTGCTTCATACGTTCGATCGATCCGAGGAGCGAATATCGATTCGGACCACCACCTTGAACCAGTAAAGGTTCCCACTCGTCTTAATATAGCAGCAAAGCTACTATATTAAGACGAGTTCGAAATACATATGGAAGCTATGGCTGCATCAAATTTCAACAAAACGCAATAACGTCATTCAAGTCTCATGTTAATACGCTGTGCAAAATTTCGTGTTACTCGGACAAACATTAGGAGTTTCGTGCACCATTTATGTAAAATTGGACGTTTATATGTGTATATTTGGGAGCTATATTGAAATCTGAACCGATTCTAAACTTACCACAAATTTCGTACAAATCGAAAGTTATATAGGGAACGTTTACATTAAATCGGACAAATATATATATGGGAGCTATACCTTGTTTACTGCACTTTGTTTACAATTTAACATGGACAGATGGACAGACGGACGGACGGACATGCATAAATCGAATTGCCTGTACCACAGTGTGGTGAAGGGTATATATAAAAACGTGAGCGGGAGCAAATCGAGATGTACAGGAGTCAGAACGATGTCCTGAAATTTTACCAACGGGTAAAACACCAAACCGAAGGCTTTTGTAGAGATAAAGAAGGAAACCTGGTGACAGATGCAGACAGCGTGTTGGGGATCTAGAAGGAGCATTTGGAAAAGCTTCTGGTATCAAACAGTAGCGGTGAAGAGAATACCCCAGAACCAATAATATATGACGGTATAGAGTGTATACCCCCTAACCAAGATGAGGTCGGCTGGGTTACCAGCCGAACTATTCAAAACTGCTGGGAAGATGCTGGTCAGGAGCATGCACCAGGTGATTAGTACAATTTTGCTAGAGGAAAGCATGTTCAATGATTGGAAACTCTGCATCCTGTGTCTCGTGCACAAAAAAGAAGACAAGACCATTTGTACCAACTATAGATAATAAGTCTCCTTCCAATCGCATATAAAGTGCTATCCAGCGTGCTGTGTGAACGAATGAAGCCAATGGTCAATGACGTTATTGGACCATAGGCCTGGCAAATCCACCATTGACCAGATTTTCAATCTGCGCTAAAAAGGCCCACGAAAAACAAATCTACACATTCCACATATGGGAACTTCCTCAGTCTCTTACACGACTTTCTGTGGCAAAATCAGACTTTAAGTGTTAAATAAATCGAAAATAATTAATTTTTTAAATTCTCTCTTAATACATTTTTGTGGAACTTTAGGAGTACTATCAGTGGGAAAAAATTGGTTTATTTTTGCCGGAAAGGTCCATATTCGTCGACTATAAAGCCGCGCAGTTTCAGAGGTGTTTAAAGCCATGTCTGCGTTCGGCATTCCTGCAAAATTAATACGGCTATGCAGGATAACTTTAAGTGGCACAAGGTCAGCAGTTAAAGTAGGAAAGGACCTATCGGAGCCCTTCAATACCGAACGAGGATTCAGACAAGGTGACAGTTTGTCGTGTGATCTTTTTAACATCCTACCGGAAAAGGTCATACGAGAGGCAAAGGTGAACAGAAATGGAACTCTGCACTCCAAACAACACATGTTACTCGCCTACGCCGATGACATCGACATAATGGTACATTGAGAGCGGTAACAGCAACCATTGAGCAAATTGAGAAGAAGTCTGTAAAAGTGGGTCTGGCAGTAAACGGCGAGAAGACCAAGCTAATGGTATCAACGCGCAAGATGTCCAGTTGACCCGGACCAAATGTGGAATTTGAGAACTACAGCTTCGAGGTAGTCAAAGATTTTATATGCCTTGGTACCGCCATAAATAAAACGAATGACATCAGTTTGGAAATTCGGAGAAGGATTGTGATGGCCAACAGATACTACTATGGTAAGCAGTTTAGAAACAAGGCCACCTCCCGCCAGACCAAACTCACACTTTACAAGACGTTGATACTACCCGAACTATTCACGACTGGTGTTCAGATGCTGGTAAGGAGCATGCATGAGCTAATTAGTATAATTTGGCTAGAGGAATGCATACCCGATGATTGGAACCTCAGCACGGTATGTGCCAACTAAAGTGGAATAAGTCTCCTTCCCATCGCATATAAAGTGCTATCCAGCGTGCTGTGTGGACGAATGATGTCAATGGTCAATGACATTATTGGACCATACCAATGCGGCTTCAGGCCTGGCCTATGCACCAAATCCTGGAGAAGACCCACGAAAAACACATCGACACATTCCACATATTCGTCCACATTCGACAGCCCTATTCGTTCAGCTATGTCTGCGTTCGGCATTCATGCAAAATTAATTCGCATATGCAGGATGGCACAATGTCAGCAGTGAAAGTTGGAAAGGACCTCTCGGAGCCCTTTAATACCTGCTGGAAAAGGTCATATGAGAGGCAAGGGCGAACAGAAATGGTACTCTGTACACCAAACCACACATGTTACTCGCCTATGCCGATTACGTCGACGTAATGGGTCCAATATTGAGAGCGGTAACGGCGTGAAGACCAAGCTGATGGTATCAACGCGCACGACGTCCAGTTGACTCGGACCAACTGTGGAACTTGAGAATTACAGCTTCGAGGTAGTCAAAATTTTATATACTTTGGTACTGCATATATACATAAAGACATACTACTCTGTACCACAGTGTGGAGAAGGGTATAAAATGTCACTTTTATATGAAAGTCTCTATAGATTTGAAGCAATCATGGCATTTGCAAAATAGTTGCATGTTTTGGTCTCCATAATAATTATTAATTCATTATATGTTAAGTATTTTGATTGATGCAAAATGCATTTTTCTTTGAATACTAAAATAGTATATGTATGTTTTAGAGTGGTAATTGGTCAGTGTTCTATATACAAATGCCAACATATTCGATAACAACAACATTGGTTATAAATACAAAATCCATCTTTTCATGTTATTGAAAAAGCATTTTTATGGCAAAGGCCTAGAATTAAAATCAACAATATTACCCCCCAAAAAATTGTTAAATACAATATGAACAACTTAAATACTTTATTCAACAATGGATTGTGTATAACAATGTTTTTCCCGAACTACGGATATCACATCAAAAACAAACAACTCCAACAAAATAAATAAATTTCTACTTGAGATAACAAAAATTTATGTTCATTCGAAAAAATTTAAAATTGTTATTTCCCCCCATTTGAGAATTATCCACCATAACCGCCATCACTTCACTGTTAAAGCTCCGAATTATTTGTCCCGTCATAGAATATTGGGTGACTTTGGTTGGTATTTTTAATTGCACACACACACACACACCCACAGATAGGATACAATGAAAGAGTACAGGATTGCGGCATTTTGGATTATTTCAATTTGTTTGGTTTTTCCATTGTTTAGTCATGGTTTATTGTAGTCGGATGAATGAGTTTTACGAATTTAGAACGCACTAAAAATAAATTAAAAATTTTTGCTTCTGTTTGGCGTTAAATGCAATCGGAAGGATGTTGTTGATGGGGTTTTTTCTGAAATGGAATTGCATTAAATTACACAGGGCAAACTTTTGTAAATGTATTTGTGGTTGACAATTGTAGAGAGTTATTATCGAATTGTTGTGTAACTCATTTTTGCGGATTTACTTTTATGCTAAGCTAAATAGAATATTTCCAACCGATTTCATTTATTTCAAAAATAGTATCCATATAGTATCCCATTTCAATTTCGAGTCGTTCTCTATACCACGGTATGGAGAATAGTAATCACTTTAAATATGTATAAATAAATCAGATTAGCTTATAACAGAATTGAAGTAGATCCCCAAAGGGCTTTAAATGTTGCAGATAGCCACATATAACAATACCATCCTACTATCGGGATTATAAAGGTATCTGTCACATGTCTGAATTGACTTAGTTCGGCAGTTTAAACCCTCCACCATAATATGGAGCGTGTATTAATTTTGACATTTGTAACTTATCGAATTTCTGACCCTATGAAAAAAAAGGTCTGATAAAAATTAAATGTAATTTTAACCAGTGAGCGGAGCAGTATAGTCGGATGGGGCCGACCATACGCTACCCTATTCAACTATCATAGAACTCTATCTTTCTGCGGATTTGTATTCCGAGCCTGGGTAATATTTCATGATAGTTGCACCGTCTTGCCCGATTAGAGGTCAACAGCACATCTTCCTTAGACTGACATATTTTCCGAATATTACCAATATTCAGTACAGTCACTCTAATTGTCAACATTCCCTTCACCGTGGGTTGCGTTGTGATATTCAATCTATAGATTGAATTGGAAAAAAATACAAAAAATATGTTTTCGGTCCACTTCATCCCAAAATTATTATCTGATCATCACCAAAAATTAAAGGCGTTTTCCTTGACCATAACTGAAACCATCCTGGAACATTTCAAAGCGATCAGCGCTATATTTCCGCCCTCTAGTGTGGTAATGGTTTATTAAATAATATCTAAATACGTAAGCACCTGTAAATATTTACGTGTAACTCCCACATCCAAGTACATACGACAAAATATATGGTATCAATTTAAAAGCCAACCACTCCTCTTAGATATACCATCAACTTTTCGGGTATATATTCTTTAGGAGTAAACATATACCCCATAGAATACAAATTTTGTCATTTTTCACACAAAAGTCAGGGTCCATTTGACCCGCTAAATATTGACCGATCTTTATTAAAACAGGCAGGCTTATTCTTTGGCCCAATCCCCTTCTCCATGTAAAAATTCGCGATGTTTGGGCCATAATTGCGGCCTCTAGATGGACCAGAAAAGCCCCAAGAGTTTGTAACGTCGCGAAATATTGGTCCTAGACCTACCTTTAAGTTTCATGATGATTTCAGATAAATAATGGAACATAGGTACACTCCAAAACATATTTCACTACCTCAAAAATAGAATCACGAAGTAAATGTGAGAGTTTCATTATACGAAATATTATAATAACGCAAAATTATGTTAATTTCTCACGAATATTCAATTCCGATGATAGTTGTGTAGGGTATCATATGGTCGGCCCCGTCCGACTATACTACTTTCCTTACTGGTTTACATTTGTAACTCTTGGAAATAATCATTTCTGACCATGAAAATTATACATTCTTATGTGATGCATTCGTAAATACAATTTAATTCGTAAATACAATTTCGCAAACATATTCGACATAAATACAACATATCAATTAACGACATTTAAGCCACACTGTCCAATATGCCTGATGAGCCGCTTAACCTACGGCGAAACGCGTCGTATAATATTGGGAATGCAGCATTCGGTTGAGAAAAACGGAAATCCATTATTTTATATGAACTATAGGACTTTATTTAACATATTTCGGAATGTCCGAATTGTGCCAAATATTGGAATGGAATGTCCGAATTGTCCCATATAAGCACCGTTTTGTTGTGAGATTTGTTGTCATTTTAAAGGTAAGTTCATAATGTCACTCCCATAAAAGTCCTGCTCTCTATTTGCAAAAAACGCTAGTACTCGATTTTCATAATCTTCCCTAGTTACCAATTTTTTATCATTAAAGAAATTTTGCAATGCCAATAAATGAAAAAATTCCCAACCAAGCTCCCGAAGTTTCTGGCGAGTCACTGTAAATGTGTGGCCTAGCATTGTCGTGGTGGAACACGACACCTCTCCTGTAGTCTAACTCTGGTCGTTTCCGGTCAATTGCTATCTTCAAACGGTCCAGTTGTTGACAGTAGAGATCAGAATTTAGCGTTTGGCCATATGGAAGCAGCTCATAATATATACTCCCCTTTTAGTCTCACCAAATGCATAGCAGAATCTTCAAGGCCGTTATTCCTGGTTTGGCCACGGTTTGAAGTGCTTCACCGCTCATTGACCACGATCGTTTTCGCACAGAGTTATCGTATGTGATCCATTTCTCATCTCCGGTCACCTTTAAGAAATGGTTTTTTGTCATTCCGTTTGGCCAAGGTTTCGCGGATGGAAATTCGATCCATTCTGTTAATTGGTGTGGCACCCAAACATCGAGCTTCTTTTTGAATCCAACTTTGTGTAAATGGTTCAATACAGTTTTATGTTAGATTTTTAGCTCCTGGGCTAACATGCCTGTCAACTTCGATCATTTCTCCGATTTTATCGACATTTTCGATGACTGATCAAAAATTCCTGAATTTTCTCTTTGTTCACTTCCATTTTTAACACCCTGTAATTCACAACTGAATGCACCAAACAATAAAACGCAAAGAATTTGTTTACTGCGAAATGTCACCCTTCCAACGAGCATAAATCTCAAATTGTTTACGAGAAATCTATTAGTACAGCCATCTGCCGAAAAAATAATGGATTTATTTTTCCCCAACCTAATATTACCAATACCTCAGTAAAGCCATATGATACCCTACACAACTTCCAAGAAAATTTAACTTTGTGTGGTTCTATATTCTGATCTTGGGCAATATTTTCACTCTATTTACCTTCAACGTACGTTATGTTCTTATGTTCGGCTTTCAGTTGATCGACTCGGCTTTCAATAGATCGACTCGAAAAACACAAAAAATTAAGTTTTCGGTCCACTTCATCCCAGTATTATTATTTGATCATCACCGAAAATTATAGGCGTTGTCCTTGACCATTACCGGAACCTCATGGAACATTTCAAAGCGATCAGCGCTATATTCCGCCCTCTAATGTAGTAATGGGTTACTAAATAATATATGAATACGTAATCACCTGAAAATATTTAAGTGTAACTCCCACATCCGAGTACATATGACAATATAATTGGTATCAATTTAAAGGTCAACCACTCCTCTCGCATATGCTATCAACTTTTCTGGTCTTTGTTCTTCAGGGGTAAATATATACCCTATAGTATACAAATTTTGTCATTTTTCACACAAAAGTCAGGGTCCATTTGACCCGCTAAATATTGACCGATCTTTTACAAAACAGGCAGGCTTATTCTTTGGCCCGATCCCCTTCTCCATGCTAAAAATCATAATTCCGGCCTCTGGAGCGACCAGAAAAACCGACAAAAATAAAGTTTATGGTCTATTTCATCACCTAAATATTAATCAATCTTTTCCAAAAACAATAGGGGTCTTCATTGGGCAGAACCCATCCAACATGCAAAATTTCGTGAAGATTGGACCATAACTGTGGCCTGTATCGTGTTTACAAATTATGATGGACAGACGGATGGACGGACGGACACACGTGTTTAGATCGACTCAGCTAGTTATGACGATCGGTATACTTAAAGGTGGATCTAGGACTAATATTTCGCTGCGTTACAAACTCTTGGGGCTGCACAAAGCTATAATACCCTGACAACATAATTGTGTAGGGTATAAATACAAAAAACCATGCATCTAAATCAGTTTATTAGCTAGAGATTTCAAATTTTGCAGCAGTTATTTATTTTAATATTCGATACCTATGGATCAAAGCTAGTGATGTTCAATGAGGGCTTCATATCGAAAACGCGATTGCCGGTGGTGTCCCAGTCTCCCTATTGATATTAGAATACGGTTGTCAAATATAACCTATTCCACCATAGAATGGGGAATATTCTGAACTTAGTTCATTAATTGTAAATTTCGAGTTTGTATATTTTAGAAACGTTTCCCAAACTACCCTGTGTTATCAATATCGATCCACGTTTTAGGGTTTTGAGATTTTTAAACTATTCCCCATTAAAATTGACAGTATGGAATATTTCCTGTGCGTTGAGGTGTACAACAATCGCTTGGAAAAGTGTCTGTATATATGTATTTGGTATATCTCCTGTATTATAATCCTGCACATTATTCATTACCATATGGTGGAAATTTAACATCATTTCCGGTCTCCATTAGTTTCCAAGATATCAGTGGAAAACATTGATTTTTTGATAGGAGATATTGGATACACTTTCCAAACTCATTCACTGTAGTATAGTTCCAAGTAACTATCAGTATAATTATTGTAGTGGATATCCAAAGGCCCGACGCACTTAACACATTATTCGCTTGTTCGTACACTTTCTCGTAGACTTGTCATAATGTGTTAACCACTCTTTATACCCTTCAGGAGTAAATATATATGTTTAAGAATGCACATTTTGAAATTTTTCACCTTCTATTCCATTTGATCTGCTAAATATTGACCGATGCTGATGAAAATATCCATTATTATTTCTTTCTTTTCTCGATGTAAAATTCCCTTATGTTCAGGTCATAATCAGGCCATTTCATCCCCTAAATATTAACCAATCTTTATACAATTATGCGTTATCCAAAATTTATCTCGATACTAAATCCAATATACGTTATTCTAGGTTCGATTTGGTACGTTGTGCACTAATTCGTCCTAAACGGATAAAAATAGTTATTTGGTACATCATTTTGATGAAATCGGATGAAAATATATTTTGAAACTACATTAAAACTTGAAACGTCTTCAATCCAATACGCTATGAAATATTTCATGTAAAGCGAACAGACATATAATTTTATTTCAATCGGACCAGTATTGGGAGTTTATGTGCACCATTTACATAAAATTGGACAAAATTATATAAGGGAGCTATATCTAAATCTGAACCAATTCAAACAAAACATTGCATACATCAATCTGGACCTATTTCAGTACTCTGTGCTAAATTTTATTTCATTCGGACCAATATTAGGAGTTTGGCGCACCACTTACCTAAAATCGGACGAAACTATATATGGGAGCTATATCTAAATCTAAACCGATTTCAACCAAACTTGGCACACACCAATCTAGACCTAATTCAGTACTCTGTGCAAAACTTTGTCTTAATCGGACCAAGATTGGTTGTATGGTGATCCATTTACATGAAATCGGACGAAACTATGTATTGGAGCTATATCTAAATCTGAACCCATTTCAACAAAACTTGGCATACATCAATCTAGACCTAAGTCAGTACTCTGTGCAAAAGTTTGTCTCAATCGGACAAATATTGGAAATTTGTTGCACAATTTATATAAAATCGAACCACACTACATATGGGAGATATATCTAAATCTGAACTGATTTTTCAATAGGGTTCATCCTTGGGCCAAATAAATGAGCTGTGCCAAATTTTGTCCAATTCGAATAATAAATGCGACCTGTACTTTGTTCACAAAAATACATGGACGGACGGACGGAAGGACAGACGGACATGCGTAAATCGACAGAAAGTAATTCTATGCATATTCACAAAAGGAACCATGTGTCTATCTCGATTCCTTTTGACTGTTACAAACTTATGCACAAAGACATAATACCCTGTACCACAGTGTGGTGAAGGGTATAAAAAATGATCGCCATTTCCAAAGAAAAATCCTCTATTTGGGGAAAACCCAAATTCCATTTTTTAACATACGATTATTTAAGGAAATTTGAAATTTGGTGTGAATTTTTTCTTTCTACATTTACCCCATGGTAACTCTCTATTAAACCACTCTTTAAACGTCCAAATTTTTTAATTTTGAAAAAAAAACTGAAATGAAACAAAAAAAAAAATGGAATTTGAACAGCATTTGTTACAGTGAAATACCGCAAACGTTTTTTTTTCGTTTCACCATGGACATTTTGCTCGACATTTCGTTCGCTGTATTTCAAATTTTTTGCTCTTTGTCATCGCATGAAACAAACCACGGCCTATGCCATTAAAATGAAATTATTGTGTTTAGAGATGGATGCATACAGATCTAAATGAAAAAGATGAGACAATGGCGTGAAGAAGCAGTCAAATGGAATGGACTAGAATGTAGGAGGGAAAACCATCACATGCCAGGCATAGCTTTGTCTGTTATCCAATGCGTTTGATTATAACACAACGGTTGCTACCCATATACTTAGGATGGAAAATTATCTTTTATTCAAAATTTACACATTTGGACGACATTTTCAGAGATAAAACTAAAAAAAATACATCCGCAAACCATCATATTAAATATTAATCGAGTTTTGCTAAGATCTGTCTACTTTTCAAAACATTAGTAGCTACCCTCTGAGAAACTCACATTACTGTGGAAGTCCTTTTTTAGTTTGGAGGCTGTTATTTTGGATATTTCTGGCATTTGCTGCGTTTCAATGTGTTTTATTCGCGAAATGTTTTTTTGCTTCTGGTTTTTTTTCCACATTTTCACTTGGGTTACAATGGCTGAAACAGCGGCAGAAGTAACAAAGGCCGAATGCAACTTTTCAATTACACAAAAAACCATTTTCAATAAAAAAAAACTCAAATCACAAAAGTAGATATTTTGAATGTGAAGTTGTTGACGTTGAACAAAATAGAAGAATCGGTTTTTGTTCTTGTTTCTTGTCGCGAAAAATAGGGGACCTACAGAATATGTGCCTTTGCATACCAGTAGGGTGTAGCAGCTATGGGATCAAATAAGAAACGAATGCAATAACACTTTTTAAGAGCACCAAAGAAAAACATAATAACATCTTGACAAATACTATATTGAGAATCTGGGTGACACGTGGACCCGTGGGCCAATTTATAATGGCGAACACTATGCGTATAGAGATTTATCAATAGCCAGTATGAACCTATTATGTATATATTATTGATCAGAAGAAAATTATAATCAATGTCCGTCCGTCTCTTTTAATTCGAACGTGACTCTTTTAGTCCGTATAAAAAGGAATACCTAATATATAATCAGATCATCATCGACAATTGTGGGCGTCATCCTTAAACGTAAACGACATCTCATGCAAAATTTTCTACCCATCATCGCTACATTTCCGGTAATGGTAACACTGGCGTAGGGGATGACAGATACCAAGCAACGGCTCTGATTGGCTTTAACATGGCGAAGTCCAGGCTTATCTTGGTCCCTCTTTCATATCAATTGTGGACACTGACCTCCCCGCGGTGCCACCTGGGGAGCTATTCTCATTACCCGATGAAATAGTGAGCTAATATGTGCCGCGAGTTCACCCATAAGAACTATAAAAAATGGGTTGAGGCGTCGGATTAGTTCCCCACTCTCGGAAAACCCAACCTACTATGAAAAAGCTAAGAAAAAGAAAACCAAACCCCCCTAATGTTGACAACCCCCGCAA